>NW_007139858.1:0-5235 GCF_000164805.1 Carlito syrichta | reverse complement strand
CAATATTCAGTAAATGGTGCTGAGAAAAGGCTGACAACATGCACAAGATTGAAACAGGACCCCTATATCACCATACACATTAACTCTAAATGGATCATAGACCTAAACGTAAAACAATAAATTATAATAATCTTGGAAAACGCCGGAGACACCATTAGGGAAACCGTAATCAAAAACTAATTGCTTTTCAGGGCCCAAAATACCCATGCCTTAAGAAGTAAGTAAGACAAGTGAGATCTCATCAAATTCATACACTTCTGCAAAACAAAAGAAACTGTCAAAAGAGCAGGGATGCAGCCAACACAATGGCAAAAACGATTCTACACCTATATCTCTGTAAAGAGGCATTGCATCTAGCATCTACAAGAAATTCAAACACTCAGATAAATCAGGCAAACATTCCCCTTGAAAAGTGTGCAAATACGTGAGTAGACACTTTTCATAAGAAGAGATACAGGCAGCCAGGAGACACTTGAAAATTGCTCAGCCACACTCATCATCAAATAAATGCAAATGAAACCTCTTTGAAATACCACTTACACCCTGTAAGACTGGCCATCATTAATAAAACAAACTATAACAGATGCAGGTCAGGATTTTGGAAGAAAAAATGCATCTACACTGCATGTGGACTGAAAAGTAGAGCAACATCTTTGGAAAACAGTGTGGTGATTTGTAAAGTGACAAGATATTGACATAACATGTGACCCAGAATTTTCCCCTGTACAGAATATACCTGGAGGAACTCAAATCATTTTACCAAAAAGATACCTGCACCCCTGTGTTTTTTGCAGCTCTTATCACAAATGCAATAAAACATGGTACCAAACATTTTGCCCATTAAAGCTGGAATGGATAAAATAAATGTGGTATATACACAGTGGAATATTATGCAGCCATAAAAAAGGACAGATAGAAGGATTTGAAGAACGTTTGATGAATATGAGGTAGGTCATTTTCAGTGATTTATCATAGAAACAAGAGAGTTCCATATGTTCTCACTCATGAGCTGAACTTGATCACTTAGAGTGTTGTAAGGAAATGATAGGTAGTCGTGGAAAACTGTTTAGGGGGAGTGTAGGGAGCTGGCCACGGAGGCCCACTGAGCATTAGGGATCAGGAAGGCCTATTGACCCCGAGACCACTAGGATGTATTCGGGAGCTAATGACCCCATTCCCTTCCCATTTTTACTCAGCACTAACCAGATTAAGCTCCTGTGAGCTCAAACATAAAAATTCTGAGACCCAGACAAACACAAGCTAACTTTAGATGCTCATTGCTCCCATCCTTCTGCAAACTGCAGTTTTGTCTTTCACACAATTTGTAATTCAAACTCGTGTCACATCTAAGAGCCTTAGTATTGGTCACAGGCTTCTGGGTCATGATCTTAGGATTTATTGAAGGTGTAAATTGTAGAATATAGTATTAGAAGACAGCCATTTTGTTGAAAGAATGTGACTGGGTTACTTGCAGGTAGCTCACTGTGAACTTTGGACTGGGCCACATTCAAAACATTCTGGGATGGGCCACTTTCATTTAGAAAGTAAATACTTAAGCTTCTATAGAATTGCTTAACTTGGCATAAATCAGTTTATGATGAAAAAGGTTTATAGAATATATCAGTCACAGATTAGGTTATCCTTTATTAAGGAATTTTAAGATTATCATTAAAAAGGGTTTAAAGGAAATCATTGATTAAGTTTTCATGGATTAAGGATTCTGGTGGGTGGGGGACGCCCCTCCCACATCTGACTTTGTGTATAAAAGACCCGTTGTAATTCCCAATAACACACATCCCTTCTGCACTAGACTGGAGAGCAGTCTCTTTCTTTTTCTCTTCTTCCCCTCAATCGCCGATGCCATCTTCAACTTTAGGGTACCCTGAACCTGTCTGGAGCATGTCTTCGGCAAGGGAGCAGTGAGAATGGCAGTGGAGGGAAAATTTTAAGGAAGGAGCATACCTCATCAACAAGAGACCCTGCATAATTAATGTTTGTGTATCTAACTCTGAATTGTAACCAACTTTTTTAAAAATTAAAAGGAATAAATAAATAAATAAATAAATGAAAGCTGTAAAACATGCAACTGACTTTATTTGTTTATACTATTTTTTTAACTTTTAAAATGGTTACAATTCAGGGTTGAGCCTAGAAATGTTCATTATGCAGGGATTGAATTTTTAAGAACTGTATAATACTCCAATGACAACTCCTTTTCTTTGAATACATTAGAATGCAAGTTATAATTTTGCCTTCAAAATTGAGAACTACAGTGTTTCTCACACAAATTCTGAATGTTTTATTCTGCCTAAATTGAAACTTGTTGAGATTCCTTATCTATGCCATTCTTAGATAACGGAACCTTGAGATTCACTGTACCTAAGTGCTATTCAGAAGGCAGACTGCATAATAAATCTTAAACATTTTAGAAAATAAAACAGTATAGTAATTTAATACAGCTTTTTCTATTCTGAAAATTTTTGTACATTTTCTTGTTACACTCTGTATTTTCTGCATGTTGATTAAATGTTACAGATGTGCAATCCTTAGAGAAAAGTTTCCCTTATATATTTGAAGGAAATGTAAAACCAAACTCCCTTTATAGTTTAACCCAATTTATATTTTAAAAGAGTATTTCCATTGACCCCTAGTATATTCTCTACCTAAGACATAATACTGTACTATGCAACAAAGTATATGATAGATCTGATACTATAAATCACCAAGCATTTAAAATCAGGCACACAGAAAAAAAGAAAATTTGGGGCCCAATATACATAAACAAAAAATAATACGGATATTTACAATGGGGTAACTATTTGGGCTCCTCATTTGTATAAAAATTTAAATAATTGAAAATTCTGGAAAATTAACGATGATCTTAGGTAAAGCGATGTTCAATCCTGTCAGAAAAACAGCTCAAATGTTGTTACATACTACTAACGACATCCAAAGTTATAACTAAACAAAGTGCTAAATAGTATGTGCTTGTGCTATAACCAAGATCCAACAGGATTCGGTGACAATAATAATAAAAGACTACCTCGTGGACAAACCCCTAAGGTCCCCTCCCCATGTGGGTGTTTCTGTGCCCTCTCAATAAATACTGGTTTACAAAAAAAAAAGGACTACCTCGTTTAGTGAGTTCTTGAATGTTCACTTATACCTGGAGAAGTTTTTGGATAGGTGTGACCCTATGGTTTTCTTCACTTCTTGGGAATGAAATCCACCATGTCTACCTCATTTGGCAGAGCACGGTCAACAAGCCCTTGAAGCCTAAGGATTGCTCAGTAGTCAAGGTCCCTCCCAGTATGATGTCAAATTTCTGAGGCTGATGTTATAAATGACAATTTGACATGCTTGTTTCCCTGAATTTGTTTAATTCTTTAATGTAAAAAGTATCCTTGGAGGCAATCTACAGATCCAAGGAAATGACCATTAAGTAAACATCATTCTTACCAAACCTGGAAATTACATTAAAGAATTCATATGAGTCGGGCTCAGTGACTCAGCCTGTAATACAGTGACATTGGCAGGCTGTGGTGAGTGGATTGCCTGAGCTCGGGGGTTCGAGACCTGCCTGGGCAGCAAGACCTCATCTCTACAGTAAATCAATCAGTCGGGCGAGGTAGCGAATACCTGTAAATCAGGCTACTTTGGGGCTGAGGCTGAAGGATCACCCGAGCAAAAGAGGTCGAGGTTGTAGTGGCCGGGAACAGACACTGCACTCCAGTCTGGGTGACAGAGTGAGAATCCAACTCCAAAAAAAAAAGAAATGCATATGAAACCATAAACAATCAAGAATAGCCAAAAGAATCTTATCAAAAGAAACAAAGCAGGAGCAATCACTGTTCCAGATTCCAAACTTTAACTTTCCTATATGTTTACAGTAATCACCACAGCCTGGTATTGGTACAAGAATAGGTCCATAGGCCAATGGATCAGGACAGAGAATGAAATTCTCAAATACTCAATCAACGCATATTTGAAAATACCTCCAAGATCCAATGTATAATGGAGAACATATTCAGTAAATGGTGCTGGAAAAAGGCTGAACACATGCACAAGGTTGAAAAAGGATCCCTAAGTATCACCAAACACATTAACTCTAAATGAATAAAAGACCTGAAATTAAAACACCCAATTATAATAATGTTACAAAAAACAGGAGACACCGTTATGGAAACTGGAACTAAAAACTAATTCCTCTTAAGAACCCTAAATACCCATGTCGTAAAAAGTAAGTTAGACAAGTAGGACATCATCAAATTAATATACTTCTGCAAAACAAAAGAAACCCTCAGAAGAGCAGGGATACAGCCAACAGAATGGGATAAGGGTTCTCCAACTATATATCTGTAAAAAAGCATAACATCTAGGATCTACAAGGAACTCAAACACTCAGAAAAATCGGACAAACATTCCCATTAAAAAGTGTGCAAACTACGTGATTGGACACTTTTCACAAGAAGAGATCCGGGCAGTCAGCAGATACATGAAAATTCCTCAGTCTCACTCCTCATCAAAGACATGCAAGTGAGATCACTTTGAAATACCACATATCCCCTGTAAGACGGGCCAGCATTAATAAAACAAACAATAACAGAGGCTGACAAGTATTTGGGAAAAAATAAGTGCTTCTACACTGCATGCAGACTGAAAAGTAGAGCAATACCTATGGAAAAGATTGTGGTGGTTCTATAGGAGCAAGATATTGACCTACCATGTGACCCAGTAGTTCCTCTGTAGAGAAAATACCTGCAGGAACTCAAGTCATTTTATTGAAAAGATACGTGTACAAGTATGTGTTTTGCAGCTCTAATCACAATTCCAAAAAACATGACACCAACCATTTTGCCCATCAAAGCTGGAATGGATAAAGTAAATTTGATATATACACAGTGGAATATTATGCAGCCATAAAAAAGGACAGATATAAGGATTTTGCAGAACGTTTGATGGATATGAGGTAGGTCATATTCAGTGATTTATCACAGAAACAAAGAAGAGAGTTCCATATGTTCTCATTCATGAGCTGAACTTGATCACCTAGAGTGCTGTAAAAAAGTGATGGGTTGTTGTGGAAAACTCTTTAGGGGGAAGGGTGAGAATGGCAGTGGAGGGATACTGTTAAGAAACCGAAGGGCATACCTCATCAACCAGGGACCCTGCATAATCAATGGTTGTATATCTAACTCTGAATTTTTCACCACATTTTAAAAAATTAAAATAAAC
>NW_007139857.1:0-838 GCF_000164805.1 Carlito syrichta | reverse complement strand
AAAAAAAAAAATCACTTCAACACAAATATAATAAGCGATAGAAGATAGTTTTACTTTTAGGAAAGCCATTGGCTAAAGAGGGAGCAGAAAAGGATAGAAAAAAAAACTAAAAGCATTTGAATGAATAATTCTATATATTAATTAACATTGTTGCTTTTGTCTTTAATAAATTGCATATCAGGATGCATGGTAGGGTGCAGTTTCAGTTTTTTTTAAGTTTGTCCAAGTTCTTATTTTTCAGTTTCAGGCAGTCTCTTGCACTCTTTCTAAAGATGACTGACCACTGGGCTCATAGAATTGGGGGAAAATTAGATGATAAAATAAAATTAGAATGAATCAGATAGTTGGCTAAGATTAAGTTAAGACTTAAGTGATGCTGCATTTTCTACAAAAGAAATGATTCTTTCCACTGTATTGAAGTAAGAAAAATGATACATTTCTGGTAACCAATGAAATGTCACGCCACCAAATGTATATTTACTGCCTAAGTGTTTCTTTTATATTTGCACTTTTTTCTTTTTTGAGTTGGAGTCTCACTCTGTTGCCCAGACTGGAGTGTAGTGGCCGCTCCCGGCCACCGCAGTCTCGACCTGCTGGGCTTTGGCGATCCTTCCGCCTCAGCCTTCCAAGTAGCTGGAATTACCACGTGAGCTACCACGTCCGGCTAATTTCTGATTTATTGTAGAGATGAGGTCTCACCAAGTTGCCCAGGCGGGTCTCGGACCCGCGGGCTCAGGCTATCCATTCACCTTAGCCTTCCAAAGTGTGGGATTATAGGCTGAGCCACCAAGCCTGGCTAACATTTACATTTTGTCAATAAAGACCTCGGATAAGTGTG
>NW_007139856.1:0-3976 GCF_000164805.1 Carlito syrichta | reverse complement strand
GGAAATGCAGGACTTTCTGTCATCACACAATCTACCTAGCTTGAAACAAGAAGAAATTGAGACCCTAAATAGACCAATAACAATCAAGGAAATTGACTATGTAATAAGAAAACTACCTACAAAAAAAGCCCTGGACCAGATGGCTTTCCAGCAGAATTCTACAAGACATTTAAGGAGGAACTGATTCCAATCCTACTGAAGCTATTTCAGGTGACTGAGAAAGATGGGGCTGGGCTCGGTGGCTCAGCCTATAATCCTAGCACTTTGGGAGGCTGAGGTGAATGGATTGCCTGAACCTGTGGGTTCAAGACCCACCTGGGCAACTTGGCGAGACCGCATCTCTACAATCAATCAAAAAAAAAATTAGCTGGGTGTGGTAGCAGGAGCCTGTAGTTCCAGCTACTTGGAAGGCTGAGGTGGAAGGGTCGCCAGAGCCCAGCAGGTCGAAGCTGCCGTGGCCAGGTGCGGCCACTGCACTCCAGTCTGGGCGACAGAGTGAGACTCCAACTCAAAAAAAAAAAAAAAAATCAAAGGATTGAACCCTCCCCAAATCATTTTATGAAGCTAACATCACATTGATACCTAAGCCAGGTAAAGTTCCAACCAAAAAAAGGAAACTACAGGCCAATATCTTTGATGAACATAGACGCTAAAATTCTCAACAAGATCCTAGCAAACCGGATTCAACAACACATCTCAAAAATCATTCATCATGACCAAGTGGGCTTCATCCCTGGGAAGCAAGCCTGGTTAACATTCGTAAAACAATAAATATAATTAAATACATCAACAGATGTCAAACAAAAACCACATGATTATAGCATTAGATGCAGAAAAGCTTTTGAAAAAATCCAGCACCCCTTCTTGATAAAACCCTCGAACATCTTGGCATACAGGGAACATACCTCAAAGTAGTAAAAGCCATCTATGAGAAACCCACAGCCAGCATACTCTTAAACGGACAAAAATTGGAACCATTTCCCCTGAAAACTGGAACAAGACAAGGATGCCCATTCTCACCCCTCCTGTTCAACATAGTATTAGAAGTCCTAGCTAGAGGGATCACAGAAGAGAAGGCAATCAGGGATATCCAAATAGGAAAAGAGAAAGTCAAATTATCTCTCTTTGCAGATGACATGATCGTGTACCTTGAAAACCCAAGATAATGTGTCAAAAACCTCCTTACACTGATAAAGGCCTTCGGCAAAGTCTCAGGATATAAAATAAATGTGCAAAAGACAATTGCATTTCTTTACACCAATAATAAACAAACAGAAACACAAATAAGAAGCACAATTGCATTCACAATAGCCACAAAAAAAATGAAATACCTTGGCATCTTCCTAACCAGAGATGTGAAAGACCTTTACAATGAAAATTGCAAAACTCTGCTCAAAGAAATCAAAGATGACACAAACAGGTGGAAAAATATCCCATGCTCATTGATTGGAAGAATCAACACTGTGAAGATGTCCACCTTACCGAAGGCAATCTACAGATTCAATGCAATACCTATCAAATTACCAGCAACATTCTTCTCAGACCTAGAAAAAACAACACAGGAATTCATATGGAAACACAAACGACCAAGAATAGCCAGAACAACCCTCAGCAAAAAAAATAAACAAAGCACGTGGTATCACATTACCAGACTTCAAACTTTACTATAAAGCTACAATCATCAAAACAGCTTGGTATTGGTATAGGAACAGGCATATAGATCAATGGCATAGAATTAAGATTCCAGAAGCAAAACCTCAATTTCTCAACCAACTCATCTTCGACAAACCTTCCACCACCTATCCCTGGGGAGAGGAGAACCTATTCAGTAAATGGTGCTGGGAAAACTGGCTGACCACATGCAGAAGATTGAAACAAGACCCCTATCTGTCTCCATACACAAAAATTAACTCCAAATGGATAAGAGACCTAAATGTAAAACCTCAAACCATAAGAACCTTAGAAAATGAAGGACATACCCTCATGGAAATCGGAACTGGCATCCAATTCCTGAACAAAACTTGAAACCCACAGGCCATAAGGGATAAGATAGACAAATGGGACCTCATTAAACTGACAAGTTTCTGCAAAGCCAAAGAAACCATCAAAAGAGCAGGAAGACAGCCTACAGACTGGGAAAAAGTATTTGCCAACTCCAGGTCTGAGAAAGGCTCAACATTTTGGATCTACAAGGAACTGAAACGTGCTGAAAAGAAAAAAACAAACAACCCTATCATAAAATGGGCAAAAGATATGAACAGACACTTCACAAAGGAAGACATCCAAGCAGCCAAGAAACACATGAAGAAATGCTCAACCTCACTAATCATCAGGGAGATGCAAATCAAAACCACACTGAGATACCACCTAACTCCAGTCAGAATGGCAATTATCAATAACTCAAAAATTAATAGCTGCTGGAGAGGTGTGGCAAAAAGGGAAAACTCCTACACTGTTGGTGGGAGTGTAAACTAGAGCAACCTCTGTGGAAAACAGCGGGCGATTCCTAAAAGCTCTAAACATCAACCTCCCATATGACCCTGCAACCCCCCTAATGGGAATATACCCTGAAGAACTCAAATCACTCTATAAAAAAGATACCTGCACACGAATGTTTATTGCAGCATTGCTCACAATAGCAAGAACCTGAAACCAACCATGCTGTCCATCAAAAGAGAACTGGATTAAAAAAATGTGGTACATATACACGATGGAATACGATGCAACCATAAAAAAGAACAATATCATGAATTTCACAGCAACCTGTATGGAGCTAGAGTTTATAATACTGAGTGACCTCTCACAGAAACAAAGATCTGAGTATCACATATTCTCATTCATACAGTGGACCTTGATCATCCAACGCACTACCATAAGAAAATGACTGGCAGTGGTGGGAAACCATGGGGAGGGGTGGGACTAATGGTAGTAAACATCTGTCTGGGGACGGGGAGATACCTGTTATCAACAAGGGGGCCTAAATGAATCATATTTGTATACCTAACCCTTAACTGTACCCCACAATATCAAAATAAAAAATATTGATACAAATGAAAAAAAACTACTATTAATCAATTACAAAAAAAAAAAAAAAAAAAAAAAATTCTTGTCAGCAAAGTGCTTTGTTTAAAATTGGGACTTCATCAAACTAACCAGCTTCTGCAAAGCAAAAGAAACCATCAAGAGAGCAGGGAGACAGTTTACATAATGGGAAAAAATATCTGCCAACTGGTATATCAACAAATGCCTAACATCTAGGATCTACAAGGAACTCAAATGCACCAAAAGAAAAAAAACACACAGCCCCTTAAAAAGTAGGCAAAAGACATGAATACACACTTCTCAGAAGATATACAGGCAACCATCAGACACATGAAAAAGTGCTCAGCCTAACTCATCATCAGAGAAATGCAAATCAAAACCACACTGAGATACCACCTAACCCCAGTAAGCATGGCCATCATTAATAAAACAAACAACAACAGATGCTGGCGAGGATGTGAAGAAAAAAGAACGCTTCTACACTGCTGGTGGGAATGCAAACTAGTGCAACCTCTCTGGAAGACAGTGTGGCGATTTCTGAGAGAACTAGAGATTGGCCTTCCATATGACCCAGCAATTCTCCTATTGGTAATATACCCAGAGGAACTCAAATCATTCTACAAAAAAGATACCTGCACATGTATGTTTGTTGCAGCTGTATTCACAATAGCAGAAACATGGTACCAACTATGTTGCCCATCGAAGATGAACTGGAAAAAAAATGTGGTACATATACACAATGGAATATTATGCTGCCATAAAGAAGGACAAATATATGAACTTCATAGCAACTTGGATGGATCTGGAGTCGATCATACTCAGTGATCTATCACAGAAACCAAGAGCAGAGTACCATATGTTCTCACTCATAAGCGGACCCTGAACAATTATAATACTGTAAGAAAGCATTTGGCAGTAATGGGAAACTGTCAGG
>NW_007139855.1:0-623 GCF_000164805.1 Carlito syrichta | reverse complement strand
AGTACACCCCAGCAAATTTTGTCTTATCATCTTCTCCTAAGGAATGCAACCAACAGATGATACCAGTAGTAGTTCTAGAAAGCCCAAAATATAGGTAACATCTGGATTGGGTGAATTTCCACAACATGGCAGTGAACACCTCATATCAGCTGGTAGGTGGAAGGCTGACAGTTTTCTGGGCACCTGTCAGGTGGACAAGGGTTGATATTTCAGCTATACTGAATGAGCTGACCTTCAGGAGATGCACAGGAGGCAAATTGTCTCTAGATTGACCTTTGAATAAAATGACAGCATTAGAGTGATAGTATTGGGTTCACTGCTACTTAGCAAATACTTTTTCCCAGTCTGTAGGCTGTCTCCCTGCTCTCTTGATGGTTTCTTTGGCTTTGCAGAAGCTTGTTAGTTTAATGAGGTCCCACATGTCTATCTTATCTCTTATGGCCTGTGGGTGTTGGGTTTTGTTCAGGAATTGGATGCCAGTTCCGATTTCCATGAAGATATGTCCTTCATTTTCTAAGGTTCTTATGATTTGAGGTTTTACATTTAGGTCTCTGATCCATTTAGAGTTAATTTTTGTGTAAGGGGATAGATAAGGGGTCCTGTTTTCAATCTTCTGCATGTGG
>NW_007139854.1:0-716 GCF_000164805.1 Carlito syrichta | reverse complement strand
TTCCAGCTAAATATTGAAATGTGGGAGTTGATCCCTATCATGTTGTTCTTACAGAGTTGTAGTGTTTTTCCTGTTTGTGTGTTGTCTTTCTTTTGGTTTTAGAGTTGGATCGTGTGTGTTTTCAATGTTTTGGCTGTATTCTTGTGAAGAACATTTTTGTTCTTTTTTTCTTTTCTTCTGAGTTCAATACTTTCTTAAGTGTTTCTTGTAGAGGTGGTCTGGTGGCAGTGTAGGTCCTTAGGGATTGGATATCGGGGAAAGATTTCAATTTTCCCTCACTGATGAAGCTTAGCTTGACTGGGTAGGTTATTCTCAGTTGATATTGTTTATGTTTTAGAACTTTGAATATAGGCTTCAAGCTCTCCTAGCCTGGAGGGTTTCTGTAGATAAATCTGCTGCTATTCTAATTGGTCTCCCCTGGTAGGTAGTCTGACCTTTTTCTCTTGCTGCCTTTAGGATATTTTCTTTTATACCTACTTTGTTTATGCAAATTATTATGTGCCTGGGAGTTGGTCTTCTCATTTTTTGTCTTGCAGGGGTTCTCTGAATCTCTTGTGTTTGAATTTTTTCATCACTGATGAGATGAGGGAAGTTTTTTTGAATGATTTCATGAAATGTTTGTTCCAGTGTGACCTATGTTTCTCTCTCTGCCTCAGAAAGGCCAATTATTCTTAGGTTCAGTCTCTTGAAATAGTTTTTCATCTCTTGAAGGTTTT
>NW_007139853.1:0-766 GCF_000164805.1 Carlito syrichta | reverse complement strand
CAGGGGCATTTCATTCTTAATAGATATAATAAAGAAAAGGTGTTCTAATAAAGATAAATTTATATGTCTTTCTTAGTTTTTCTCAAACAATGAGATGATGGAGACCTACCTACTCACTGTACTCATCAAAAGCTTCCCTGAAAATGGACTATTTTAGTCTACCGATCTGAACAGTAATTAAAAGTAAACAGTATCAGTAGAGCCTTCTACCTGTAGAATAATGGGTACATCAGACTAAACTTTTACAATTTATTCATTCACTCATCTCTACTAAGTGTCTTTTCTGTGCCAGGCCCAGTTCTCAATCTCAGTGATAAAACATTGGGTAAGACCAGGAAGTCTTTGACTTCATGGGAATTCTAGTCAGTACATTTAAAATTATCCAAAATGATTTCAGTATGCTATTTTCAATATAGTTCTAGAAAATAATTTGCTTTTACCTGTCCAACATTTTGGTACTGGCTCATTCCAGTATCTAGTATCTGAGGAAGTTGGGTGTCATCATCATATGAGCCTTCCCAGCCAAGAACTCCAGCAAGGTCATTTCCTGTACCCAAAGGAAATACTATTAGCTGATACCAAAAGGGAGCACAACAGGAGACTTTCACACAAGTTGAGAAATAGAGACTATAGCATTTCTGAGAAATACGGACAACAACATTTCTGCACCCCTCAGACAAGTGTGTTAGTATGACTTCATGTTAACTAGTAATAAAAAGAGTGAGTTCTTGCCTGTTTCTTCAATTGAGCTTATGAATTTCTGACA
>NW_007139852.1:0-848 GCF_000164805.1 Carlito syrichta | reverse complement strand
CTTTTCTCAAACAATGAGATGATGGAGACCTACGTACTCACTGTACTCATCAAAAGCTTCCCTGAAAATTGACTATTTTAGTCTACCAATCTTAACAGTAATTAAAAGTAAACAGTATCAGTAGAGTCTTCTACCTGTAGAATAATGGGTACATCAGACTAAACTTTTACAATTTATTCATTCACTCATCTCTACTAAGTGTCTTTTCTGTGCCAGGCCCAGTTCTCAATCTCAGTGATAAAACATTGAATAAGACCAGGAAGTCTTTGACTTCATGGGAATTCTAGTCAGTACATTTAAAATTATCCAAAATGATTTCAGTATGCTATTTTCAATATAGTTCTAGAAAATAATTTGCTTTTACTTGTCCAACATTTTGGTGCTGGCTCATTCCAGTCTCTAGTATCTGAGGAAGTTGGGTGTCATCATCATATGAGCCCTCCCAGCCAAGAACTCCAGCAAGGTCATTTCCAGTACCCAAAGGAAATACTATTAGCTGATACCAAAAGGGAGCACAACAGGAGACTTTCACACAAGTTGAGAAATAGAGACTATAGCATTTCTGAGAAATAGGGATGACAACATTTCTGCACCCCTCAGACAAGTGTGTTAGTATGACTTCATGTTAACTAGTAATAAAAAGAGTGAGTTCTTGCCTGTTTCTTCAAATTGAGCTTATGAATTTCTGACAAGACTCAACCTACACTTCCATCACCTTCACAGACAAGAATCCAGAAATTGTCAAACTTCTGAAATAACCTTAACCTGAAAGCAAAATTATTTTTATTTTTAGTATAAATAAATGAAAATAATTCTCCTCAATTCTTTGTTAACTCTGTATTTACTGT
>NW_007139851.1:0-811 GCF_000164805.1 Carlito syrichta | reverse complement strand
TTTTTCTTCTCTTTTATTATTTTCAGGCCAATCCTTTTACTTCTCTTCCTTCATCTCATCTATTGACACATTCTATTTCCTAAATGTGCCTTTGCAAGCTTCAAATATTGTAGAAAATCTGAAAAACATGTTAGAGGGATAATCTCAAGAAGTTTTACAAAGAGAGATCCTTGTAGTCTTAGAGAAGAAAATGAATGTCAACACTATAAGACAATGGAACTATGAAGGATTATACAACAGATATGATAGAAAGGGGGACAAAACTACCCCAGAATGTCAGGGACAAAGATGGTAAGAAAAGAGGCCAGATGAAGAAACTCTAGGACCTAAGAGAGGAAAGCAAGGGATGTGCAAGTAGACAGGGAAGAAACTGAGTATAAATGAAGAAGGTCAACACCCAGAAGGGCCTGAGATGTGGCAAGAAAAAGACAATGGAAACAGGAAGACCCTGAAAGGACAAAAGTGAAGAGGCATGTAGAGGGATGGAAGAGAAATAGAGAAGACAGAGGAAGATACCGAGTTATAAAACACAAAGTGCCTTTTTGGGCACGGGTATCCAAAACACCATTTCTATTATATTTGTGTTTTAAGGCCGCAGTGTCCAACAATTTTTGGCATCAGGGACCAGTTTCCTGGAAGACAATTTTTTCATGGACAGGAGGTGGGGATCATCAGGCAATAGATTCTCATAAGGAGCATGCAACCTAGATTCTTGCATGTGCAGTTCACAATAGGGTTCATGCTCCTATGAGAATCTAATGTGTCACTGATTTGACAGGAGTAGGAGCTCTGCTTGCCTCCAGCTGTGCCG
>NW_007139850.1:0-735 GCF_000164805.1 Carlito syrichta | reverse complement strand
AAACAAATTTTAATAACAGTCATGCTGATGGGAAGTTTCCATTATGTAAGGAAAAAACAGCTATAAAAATTAAGCTTTAATGCGGTACACACCTTTATAGAAGTTAGAACTGGCATCCAATTCCTGAACAAAAACCGAAGCCCACAGGCCACAAGAGATAAGATAGACAAGTGGGACCTCATTAAACTGACAAGCTTCTGCAAAGCCAAAGAAGCCATCAAGAGGGCAGGGAGACAGCCCACAGACTGGGAAAAAGTATTTGCCAACTCCATGTCTGACAAAGGCCTGACATCTAGGATCTACAAGGAACTCAAATGTACTGAAAAAAAAAATACAAACAACCCCATTACAAAGTGGGGAAAATATATGAACAAACACTTCTCAAAAGAAGACATATGAGCGACCAAAAGATACATGAAGAAATGTTCAACCTCACTAGTCATCAAAGAGATGCAAATTAAAACTGCATTGAGATACCACCTAACTCCAATCAGAATGGCCATTATCAATAACTCAAAAAATAACAGATACTGGAGAGGATGTGGTGAAAAGGGAACACTTCTACACTGTTGGTGGGAATGTAAACTAGTGCAACCTCTGTGTAAGGCAGTGTGGCAATTCCTAAAGCTCTAAGATCGACCTTCCATATGACCCTGCAATCCCCCTCCTGGGAATATACCCTGAAGAACTCAAATCATTCTATAAAAAGATACCTGCACACGTATGTTTATCACA
>NW_007139849.1:0-809 GCF_000164805.1 Carlito syrichta | reverse complement strand
CTGCTGCATGTTTTGTCACAGACAGCACACTTGGCACTCATGAGGAGGTTGCCCTTGAGCCACTGGTAAGGCATCATGACCTGTTGGCAAAAAGAAAGGGCAGCCAAGGTGAAAACAGTGGCGGACACCATGCATACCCCTGTGGAGACACTGAATGAATTTTCACTTTAGGGAATCAGTAACACGCATAATGCATAGCATTCACTTATTGACCCCACATGTATCGAGCATCTATTATGCCTGAGCCCTAAAGGGATCCAAAAGTAAGTACGATGAAAACCCTGCCCTTCAGGATTCAGATAGAATCAGCTGAGAAAAAAGGCTTGCAAAGGGACTGTGATAAGGTGACCATTAAGTACACTAGCAGAGATTTGTATACAAAATGCAAAGAAGTGCAGGCTTGGAGAGTGGGGGCACACTGTGGAGAGCAGGCCCCAAAGTCTGAAGAGTGAACCTCTGAGCTCAACCTTGAAGAACATCTCCAAGTTTATCAGATAAAGGTCTCCATCACCAGCCTAGCACAGCAGCCACTCCTAAATCCTATTCACAACAGATTTCCCTCAAAGTCTAATAGCTAAAGAAAGTGATGAAGGATTGAATTAAAAATGAAAACTCATAATCAGCTAAAACCTTCTATGTAGTCCTAATGATAAATCCTTCAATTTATGTCAGGTCACACAAGAGCAGAAAACAGAAAGAGGAGGTACTGGGAGAAAGATGAGAGACAGGCAGCATCTTATGCCATCTTCATCTTCAATGTCCTTCACAAACGGATTCCTGAGTGGTCAATTTGCAGTTATTTGTTGCCC
>NW_007139848.1:0-809 GCF_000164805.1 Carlito syrichta | reverse complement strand
ACAGTGATGATACTCTAAGAAACAAATATGACTGTGTATTTATGAAGCACTTTTAACAAGCTGTAGATAGACTGCTACTTAGAAGAACAGAAAGGAATAAATACAAAAGAATTAGTGCTTGAGAAGTGAGACAACACACACACACACACACACACACACACACAGCAAAAGAAGCAAATAAAATTTGGTATCAGGGCTGCGGGTAACATCCTAGTACTTAATCTGGGAGCTGATTACATGTGATTGTGTTTAATTTATGGTGATGCATCAAGGTGTACACTTCTGATATTTGTATTTTTCTGTACATATAAAATATTGATAATAACAAGTTTCAAATGGTCATTAAGAGATAATTAGGAGTTTTAAAGCACAGAAGCTAAATGTTCAGGCATCATGGGAAATAGGTTGATGAGGGTCACAAACATGGCACTATCTGTTGAAAGTATTATGTTGGGAGGACCAGATGATAATTGTAGACAGAATGAATGATGAGGTAATGTTCCTAGCACAGCCTTCATTGATTCTCCCCAGTCATAATATCATAAAGAAGCTTATGAAAGAGAACTAAGAGGAAATGGGGGAAAAAAACAGCTCATATAAGGAAAAACAAGTAAATCATAGCTTGTTTGGAAAATTAACCATGCTTATGGAAAGTAGAACTTACTATTTACTACATTTATCCCTTTAAAGAGGTAAATTGTTTAAGCATTAGTTAAAACCAATGTTGCATCAGTTTCTGATTTTCAGGTAAATAGTTAAAAGTAGAAATCATTTCTGCAGAAACACAATAGGGTAACTGTTGCTAAATT
>NW_007139847.1:0-743 GCF_000164805.1 Carlito syrichta | reverse complement strand
TAACTCGAAAATTTAAAGAAATAAAAATAAAAATAAATAAAATAATTAAAACATCTATAGCCAAATGTTCAAAATGCTTCAGGTATCATGATTAGTTAACATATAAAAGGCCATGTAAACTGAGCTTGTTCATCCTTGAGTAATATAGTCACTGGAAATGTTTCAATTACCCCTTCTTTCATGTACTTTGAAAAAATATCTTCTGGAAGTCATATTATTTTTGTTATCAATGTGTGACTCAAACACAGACTTCATATAGAAAGCAATATTTCAACTGAATTTTTTTTTGTTATGTGTGAAGACACAGCACTGGAGTAAGTAAGCTTAGTTTAAAGAAATTATTTATCAGGACCTACTCCCTTTTGCTCTCATAGAAGTGACTATTTTAAACTGTAACTATTTATCACCTCCAGGCCTTTTCACCTACTAGAATATTTTTCAAAAGTGGAATCCTAAAACTACCTGCAACAGACGCCCACAGTACTTTATAAGTATAAATAAATACTTGATATTAGCAATCAATACCTGGTTTCTAAGGAGAAATGAAGGACATAAAAGAGGATAACTGGGAATAATTTTATGGCTTTTGGAAAATTTTGCCATTAAAAATCAAACAGCTCACTAGAATAAAAATCACATTTTTGTAATAATAAAGTGCTTCAAAATGCTTAATATAACAATAATGGTAGTAAAACAAATCAGACTGTAATTATGGTCACGAAGAATGGAAATGATCAATGGGC
>NW_007139846.1:0-784 GCF_000164805.1 Carlito syrichta | reverse complement strand
TTACAAAAAAAACCAGCGGTAACATGTCCATGGTACAGACACTGTCAAGAGAGAACACATGTTGAATGCTACAGTACCTTCATGGGACAGGCTATGCAAGGTGAATCCAGACAGACTCCCTTGATATATGTTACAGAAGGTGGGTCAGCCATGGGAGCAGGCATATCAGTTATGCATTCCTGAGAAATGTTCCACATTAAACTTGGCCACCTAGAAATGAGATATGAGGACAGATTTGCCAAACATGTAAGTAAGACTACAGATGCTAAACTGTGGGGAATGTATATAGTTATTATCAAATTTTCAATTCCATCATTTTGAAAACCAAAGTACTGTGCTTTAGGTTAAAAACTTCAAAATCTGGCTTAAGCAAGTTGCTGAATTGTCTACTCATTTTTGCTCAGTATAACTGTAGCTCTTTGGTTACCATGTATTCTCTAAGAATAGGAGATGATAGAAAAGATGCTACTTGGACTCATAAGGTTCTCTGGTCTGTACTGACTTCAGTGAGTTGATCCAATCCTCCATCTCCTTTCTGTTCTTAGAACACAGCATTAGCCTTCTGAATGGAGTGATTATCTGAAAGGGATAATTCAATCTAATAATTAATACCCAAATAGTAAGATTGTTGAAAAGCCTAACATCTTAGAAGGTCATTCGATTTCCTTCTTTTTTTTAATTTTTTTTTTTGAGTTGTAGTCTCACTCTGTTGCCCAGACTGGAGTGCAGTGGCACACTCCCAGCCACCACAGCTTGACCTGCTGGACTGCAGTGATCCTTCCAC
>NW_007139845.1:0-719 GCF_000164805.1 Carlito syrichta | reverse complement strand
AATGCAACATTAAATGATTTCAGAGTTGATGTACTATGGTATCAAGAATATTCTGTTAATAAATAACAATGAGTTCATATATTATCTCTACTGCCTGTTTTAATGATCGATGAATAATTTTTCTTCCATTGTGTAGACTTCTACTTTTTTTAGTGAGAGCAGAGAGAAAGAGTTAACATAAAAATATAAAAATCCCTTAATTGGCTTAAGGGAAGAAAAGAATTGTGACCTTCACCTTTTTCCATGTCATTAAAAAAGTCAAATTAATTATATTAAGAACCTTAAAGCAAGTGGAATGGAAACTTCATGGTGTTATAGCACCAAAAGTCTTTCAAAGTTAGGATTCTGAAATGACTTGAAACAAGCCCCAATTTACTTGTGAACACAATATTCTGGTTGTAATCTTTAAGTGACTAAATGTTAAGCATTTATTGCAAGGAAGAGACCATTTATTTACCAGCAGGACAAAAGCAAAATGTTATAGTATTATGTATAATAAATTATTTCCAAATAATAAATTACATATGTATTTATATAGTGAATATTAGTTTTTCTCAGGTTAAAAGCCTCTTGATCAGGTGATAAATCTAAATGTTACATTGCATTGCAGAGCAGATTTCATAAGTAAAAAAAAAGCAATACTCACCTAAAAATAAAAAGAAATCCTTTCTCAAAGAAGACAAACTAGTAAGTCTAAATCACTACTATCATCTTAGAAA
>NW_007139844.1:0-756 GCF_000164805.1 Carlito syrichta | reverse complement strand
CAAGTAACTATAAGAATTCTCTCCATTTATGTGAAACAAAAGCAAGTACTATTCAGACAAATAAACGTAGCTTGCTATTTCATTCTTTGATTTTGTTTTGCTGAATTCTAAATAAATAAACCATGATGACTGATAATTTTAGCTATCTTTAATGCTTTTACACTAAAGTCTTGTAAAGTTATTGTGAATTCAATAAAAAGGGGAGAAGAAAAGGGTAGAAAATGGTCAGGCATGGTGACTCAAGCCTGTAATCCTAGCATGTTGGGAGGCAGAGGTGAGAGGATTGCTTGAACTCAGGGTTTTGAGACTAGGCTAAGCAACATGGTGAGAGTTTGTCTCCACAATAAATAAAAAAAAATTAGCTGGGCATGGTGGTGTGTGCCTGTAGTTCCAGCTACCTGAAAGACTGAGGCAGAAGGATGCCTGAACCCAGCAGGTTGAGGCTGTGGTGGCTGTGAGCGTGCCACTGCACTCCAGCCTGGGTGACAGAAGGAGACTCTGACTCAAAAAAGGGGGGGATAGAGAAAAGCTTCTAAATCTTTTTGTACTTTATGGAACTATATAAATACCTCAATTCTAAATGATTTCAGCAACATAATTTAATAATTCATGCTTATATGCTAATAGAGTAAAATGTATACATTTTGAAACTTCCCCTTTTAATAAAAAATTGCTTTAAAATGAACAGCAATAAGCAAAGTTCAAATTCAGTCTCTTTATTATGACAAGTGCGTAGGCTATGGGAGACATAAGAAG
>NW_007139843.1:0-717 GCF_000164805.1 Carlito syrichta | reverse complement strand
CTTCACACAGCAATTTGGTATTAACCCAGGTAAAGCAACATTCTCAAGGATTCTTAGCTGCAAGTTGACTTGATTGCTTTCTGTAATGTCACACCTAGTGTTTACAATCTGCATCAATTATCCCCTGCCAGGGAGAATGAGCTTCAATATTTCGTAAAACAAAAGGCCTCCCCAGGCTCAATTTACCTTAGTCACAATCCCTAACTAAAATTACAAGCCTCCTTAACAAAGGGAAGTAAGGCCAAGGGTGCTCTAATGAAGAGTACACTTTTAACAACATAAATTCTTCTTTTACTAAACACTACTATTTGGTAAAAATTATTTCTCCCATATAGAAGTCTTTACATCTTCCAACTCCAAGGTTTCCAGTGGTAAGATTGAGAGTGAAGATAGAAGAAGCAGGAACAACAGCTGCCCAGTGTTGCCCTGCAACCTGGGGTCTTCAGGCTCCCAGACCCTGTCCACAAGAAGGCCTCTAAGGCTGGCTTCCAGCAATTCTCCATTAATAGCTGCATTGCTCTGCTAAGGAAGTCACTGGATTTGGAAGTCAAGAATTGATCCAATGACATTATTATGTGTGTTTAAGAATCAAGAATTTCTCAGGCTGGTAAAGCATCTAAATACAGGAAACAGACATAAAACTGTCTGGCATTAAATATAAAATCTATAGAAGAATAACATTGTAGTTAAGCCATTAAATATATAAATGTGCACAGG
>NW_007139842.1:0-788 GCF_000164805.1 Carlito syrichta | reverse complement strand
ATTCTCCATTAATAGCTGCATTGCTCTGCTAAGGAAGTCACTGGATTTGGAAGTCAAGAATTGATCCAATGACATTATTATGTGTGTTTAAGAATCAAGAATTTCTCAGGCTGGTAAAGCATCTAAATACAGGAAACAGACATAAAACTGTCTGGCATTAAATATAAAATCTATAGAAGAATAACATTGTAGTTAAGCCATTAAATATATAAATGTGCACAGTGAAAAAAAAATACATAGCCAAATAGTGATCTGTTACATTTCAGTGAAATGATGACAGATCATTCTAATCACAATTTTTTTTGTCTGCAGTTTCTAAAGCAAATATGTAGACTTTTGTTATAAAAACATTACTTAATTTTTTACTAACAGAAAAGTGATAATTTAGCAGTTAAAAATTTGCATTGTTCCAAAGCAGGAGTTTTCAAACTCTCCTACACATTGAAATCACCTGGTGGGAGAGAGGTGCTATCCAGGCCATATGTCACACCAATGAACTCAGAACATCTGAAGGTGAGACTCAGGCATCAGTATATTTTTAAAGCTCCAGGTGCAGGTAAGTGTGAGACCCAGTGTCTAAAGATATTTTATTGTTTCCTGTAATAATGTTAGAATTTAAAATAAATAAATTAAAATAAAATAAATAAAAATTAAATAAAGTGTCTAAAGAGAAGTGAATTAGAGGGAATTAGTGGTCTGCAAATTCTCAATTGGAAATCACTAATATAAAAACTGGGTACTGACACAGCCTGAATCCCAGCAGCATCCCTGTCTGGTTATGAACATAT
>NW_007139841.1:0-907 GCF_000164805.1 Carlito syrichta | reverse complement strand
TAAAATAAAATAAATAAAAATTAAATAAAGTGTCTAAAGAGAAGTGAATTAGAGGGAATTGGCAGTCTGCAAATTCTCAATTGGAAATCACTAATATAAAAGCTGGGTACTGACGCAGCCTGAATCCCAGCAGCATCCCTGTCTGGTTATGAACATATTTCTGGGCTTTCTGAGCCTGTCTCTCCTTTGCTAAGGGGGAAAAGAGTAATAACTTACAGCTCTGCAGAGTCAGGTATAGAGCAATGAAAAATAACCAGGTAAAGCATTTAGCATAATCTCTGTCCTGCAGAGAATGCTCAGCAAACATTAGCATCACAATTCTTAGCAGTGAAAGAAATAACATCAATATTTACAAATTTCTTCTGTAATGGAGATATTTCTTGTCTAAGTGTAGTTCAAGATGAAAGTCAATTGAGTGTAATTCAGAAATTGAGGCATTTTGCTAAAAAAAAAAGTCACTGACTAGCAAGCCACCAAAATAGGAGTCATGATAATGATCTACTGAACTACTCTTTAGAAAATATTAGGAAAATATCAACCAACAAGTTAGGAACAAATGGTCTCCTCTTAAGAACTGTATCTAACCTTAGCCAAAAAAGCAGTAGTATAAAATGGCAAAAGGCTTACCAAAATTATTATCAGAGTCTCTATATATCACGGAAAGAATTCAGCATGCTATCACTAGTAGGCACCACACATAAACTGTTCAAGATACATATCCACTCTAACTCATGCTTTTCATTCTGTGATGAAGGAAATTCTGCAACTTTTTCTGGTCATTTAAATGTTCAATAACATTTTTCAGTAAGGAAACTCTTATTTAAATAAAGTTCTTTACAACAAACTAATCATATCTGCCCTTGTGCAGGACTCATTGTTATATCTTAGTTATTAATCCTGAGCTGCC
>NW_007139840.1:0-806 GCF_000164805.1 Carlito syrichta | reverse complement strand
TTTTCAGTAAGGAAACTCTTATTTAACTAAAGTCTTTACAACAAACTAATCATATCTGCCCTAGTGCAGGACTCATTGTTATATCTTAGTGATTAATCCTGAGCTGCCCTTACTGAAAAAAAAAAAATAGATATGAGTAGACCTTAATTGGATAGCAGGATAAGCAGAAAGTTTAATTATGCTGAAGTAATTTTATTATCTGTATTTATTATAACTTAGATGATATAATTTGACTTTTTCTATAATCTAATCAGGTGTAATTATGTGCTCTTTTAACACTAGCTTTGCTATACCTATAGTTTCCACCTGCTCCATCTTTAATAGACCACTTCCATTTTTTCTCATAAAATCTATATCCACTTTAGTTATGTATGTTTTTTTATTCTTCTTTTATGGGGTGAAATAATTCACTCTGACAACTTAAATGTGCCAAACTGTAGTCATGCATCTTAAGTGAATATTTTGAGGGCATAAATATTCCCATGTCTCAAAGAGTGAACTGGAGACCTGTACATCCAAGAGCACAGGTCTGCAACTGCACATGTGCACCTCAACCAAGACAGGTTTTTTCAAAACATACCCAACCAAGCTCCAAACAAGACTTGCTGAATCAAAATCTTAGTTTGTGGTGCCGTGTAAGAAAATTCTGAGATGTAATTTGGTGATTCCAATGCATACCCCTATTTATCAATTGTGAAGGGTGGTGGAAGCATCTAACTTTCTTTTTTTGTAAAGGCAGGGTCTGGTATAGATCATGTGAACAGGATACATTTTTTATTGCTCCCTATCTCTCTTTTTGGCATCCT
>NW_007139839.1:0-4152 GCF_000164805.1 Carlito syrichta | reverse complement strand
AGAAAAATCATATGATAATCTCTGTAGATGCAGGAAATTTTGAAAATTACAACAACTCTTTCCTATAAAATAAATTCTTTAGTTAATGATATCATATGAAGTCTCTTAGTGTGATGAAGTATATGTTACAGTTTGGATGGACAGGGTGAGGGTGGAGAGGGGAAGGAGGTGAAGCGTGCAGCACTGCCGGGGCTGACAAGCCCAAGGTGCCCGCTGGGAACCCAGAGATCTGAGTAAGTTGCAAAGAATTGCAACACACAGAAGTGAGAGAAGAGAAGATGTGCAGGAGGCCAGCTCCAGTAGACCAGGGTTTCCTGAAGGAGAGATGGTGTATGTGAAAGAGAGAAAGCTTGGACACCTGACTCTGTTGCAGGAAAGATGCCAGATGCCGTTTATTGTCAGTTAACAGTGAGTTTTATATTATTCATATAAGGGAAAGGACAAAGAAAATTCCTACAACAAGATGTAACCAGTAACTTAATCAATAACCTTGACTGAGATAAAAAAACAAAACAAGTACTTTATACATAGTCCACAATTTCTCAGCAAATGAATCATATGATAAGTTTTAAAAGAATGTTACACACTAGGCATGTTAATTTCCTCAGTTTACAAGACTTAATCTAATTATGTCTAGGAATGTTTCATCCATCAAATTTACTTTAACTTAAATTGTAAAAACATGTTTATAAATCATTTTTACAATGATTAACACAGTTTAAAGATTACTGAATAACATATACTTAAATACTTAAGTTACTATACTAATTCTGTATAGCAAGAACAATACAATAATATAAAAATGCTTATTTTCTTGCTTATTGAATTAAAGACTCAAATAAGTATGTTTAATGAGTTGTAGCTATATCCTAACACACAAGCCACAATACAAATCATAGTAACTGGGGCAAAATAACATTCTGGGCACTCTAATTAATTGGTAATTAAAAAAGCAACTCTACTAAGCCATTATCTATCCACACCTGATGTTTAAGGTTTTGCTCATGACTCTTTGGCGAGATTAAGGAGTTTTCTATGGGTGTCAGAAAGAACGTTTCCTGTTTCCATTGTGAGTTTTTCAGCCATAACACTAGATAAAGTGACAGTGAGGCCTAGCACTAGGAGTTTAGGGGTATAGTAAGATAGAGGAATGATAGAAATAACCTTTTCTAGTAAAATACTGTTTGGCTTCTATGTATGGGGCAATGAATGATGTGAATTGGAGTTTTGTTTTTTGCTTTCAGACTGTACAGAATTTTCCAGCTGTATTCATAACAAAAATAGAAGAAGTAAAGGTTTCAGCTGCCCAGGCTCCCTTTGCGGCCTGGGCTCTTCAGCCCCCTGGACTTTGTCAGCAGGCAGGCCTCTGTGGCTGGCTCCCAACAAGATGTATTTAAGAAAAGTTCACGCCCCACAAACAGGGAGTGGGCCTACACTCCAGGTGAGTGTGGTGTCAAAATCCCCCAAAGTCCTGGCTTAAATCCTTTTCTTGGAGTTGTTGTACATGACTGCCGTGACTGCTGTGACTTCCTTGTTGATCACCTGTGGATGTCTTGGAGATCCTGTGACACTGAGAGCCATTAATGTCCACCTACATTATCATAGCCCCTATAGAAGGGCGTGAAAAGGATTCTAATTCTCCTTCACCTTCCCAAATGACATTCCTTAGACTTAATGGAGGGTATGCCTCCCCTTATCTCCTAGGCATTCCCAGTGGGTAGCTTTGGGGATCCTTGGTTTCCTTGTAGATAGTGCCCAATTTACTGGAAGATCAAATCCCTACCTGCTCTCTATCTGAGCGGTGATAACATTTGTAATTACAAGTTTCATGACTTTTACAGTCCTTGCCCAATTCTTGATGTCTTAGGCCTTGTAAATTCCCTTTACTCTAGGCAAGCTTGATTACCACTATGAGATACCTCTGATAACTGGAAGTCTGTTTCTGAAAAGACAAAGTCAGTTAAGTTAATTATACCTAAATTGTCCATTTCTCCAAAAGCATAGCTTCTACATTCTCATCATTGTGTCAGGGTATAAGAACAGGATAAAAAGCCGGGTTCAGTGGCTCAGGCTGTAATTCGGTGCTTTGGGAGGCTGAGGTGAGTGAATTGCCTGAGCCCACGGGTTTGAGACCCAATTGGGCAACTTGGTGAGACATCATCTCATAATAAATTTAAAAAATAAGCCAGGCGTGGTAGTGCGTGCCTGTAGTTCCAGCTACTTGGCAGGCTGAGGCAGAAGGATTGCTGGATCACAGCAGGTTGAGGCTGTGGTGGCCAGGAGCGGCCACTGCACTCCAATCTGCATGACAGAGTGAACTCCAACTCAAAAAACAAAAAGAACAAGATGAAAAATGGCTTTCCATTCTCAGGCTGTCCTTTCATTCCCCACTCCATCCTTTGGAAATATTCTCGTGATCCTGGGAAACAGGGTGAAGATCATTCTTCTGTATCCACTTCCTGCTGAGATGGAGCGGTAGTGATGTCCCTAACGATCTATTTTTAAGAGCATGAACAGGAAATGGCAGAACCTTAAACAAATGCTATTCAGATCTCACAAAGCATCCAGGGCTGGGCTCAATGGCTCAGCCTGTAATCCCAGCACTTTGGGAGTCCAGGCGAGTGGATTGCCTGAGTTTGCGGGTTCGAGACCCACCTGGGCAACTTGGCGAGACCTCATCTCTATGCTACATCAAAAATTAGGCAGGCATGGTAGTACGCACCTGTAGTTCCAGCCACTTGGAAGACTGAGGCAGAAGGATCGTGGGAGCCCAGCGGGTCGAGGCTGTGGTGGCTGGAAGCATGCCATTGCCCTCCAGTCTGGGCAATGGAGTGGGACTTCGACTCAAAACAAAACAAAACAAAATATCAAGTGAGAGCATAGGCAAAAATTATTAGCAATCGATAATGGAAAAGACTATTGCCCCGGAGACAATGCTGGAAAAATGAAAGTTGTCTCATACATTATATGTATGTTCAACCAAAGTTTCTAATTCAGTCACGTAAGTTGAAATATTCCTTTGTAAATCATCTATAGTTGCACTTTAACAAGGAAATAGAGTCACTTTGACAAAGTCTGAAGAAAGAAAAATTGAAAACATTAGAGACATGTACTTAGGTTGTAACTAAAATTGAGAATTCAAAACAGGTAAACATTGGCAAGAGAAAACAGTTTCCTTTGTTTTTATAATAGGTTTGATATACTTTTACAATAATTGATATGCTAGAGGGTGAAGTTTAGCTATTTTGCCATTCATTCTATGGTGGATCATAATCCTTGTACCTCGTCTGCAGGGAATTCAGGAAGAGGTGTGGGGCAGGTGGGTTCCTGAGCTTTCTTCTTATCTCACCCTAGAGAGACTGATTCAAGAAGTTGAAGATTTTAAGTATTAAAAATTTTAAATGCATGATGTTATAACACAAGATTACAGTAATAAAGTCACTTATTTAGGCAAAATGATAGTCCAAAGATTTTTGGGGAAAAAAAAAAAAACTCACTTTTTTTTGTAACAAAGACAGTGGGGGAGAAAAAAATCTTGCTCTTTTGTAACAAAGACAGTGGGGGATGCTAGTTGAATTTTGTCTCTTTCTTCCCTCCTCCATTGTTTAAAGAAGAAAATTCTTTTGGAAATTGTTATTTAAGAAGTTCCTGTTCTGCTCTTTGAGTGGCATGTTGGCCTAGCATTAATGTACTTGATATAATTGGTGAATTTATAGAACCTTTTTTGTAGCCTCAAGTGTTTATAGAATTCCTTTCACTTATTTTCACAAAATGTCATCTACCTTGTTCGACATACTCATACTATTTTTCAACATGCTTGAACCTTCTGTTTTTGTTCTATACTTTCCTTAAACAACAACCATTCTATTATAGAACATACAAGATTCTTTTCTATACTATTATTTCTGTTTCCTTTATTCATTCTTACCAAAAACATACCTTATACCAACAACTTTCTTTACATTTTTCCTAACCTCAGAGCTGTAACCAAAGCAATAAGTTTATATGCAGTGGTGGGCTTGGATAGGATCCATGGTAGAACTATCACGGGAATCCAAAGCTAAACAAAAGGCACCCAAAAAGCACAGTGGTGATGGCTCAGGTAAAGAATAAAAATACAAGTTCCAATTTTTGTCATAATGTCCCATCCCA
>NW_007139838.1:0-1051 GCF_000164805.1 Carlito syrichta | reverse complement strand
GGCTATGTTACACTTTCATTTCAGATAGTGTTGTCTCAATATATCAGTTACATTTGTGAGTTTCTATACTCAATTCCATTTCTGGGCTTCATGTTATAGGGTTTCATTTGTTTATTTTAATGCTGTCTCCTTAATTCAGAGTGTCTTATCTCCTTCTGCTTTAATTGAATAATTACTCTTTATCCTTCAAGAACTTGTCACCTCGCTGAGCAATCCCTGATTCTTCAGATCTTGGCTTGTCTTCTGAATGCTTTTCCACATCATCCACATCATTTCCTTTGATTTACACTTGCCCTCATACTTAAAATATTGGATTTTGGTCATGTGTTTTGGTCTGACTGTCCTACAGCCCATGAATGCCTTAAACCCAGAGGATGTATCTCATTCATCTTTGTTATTTTCATAGCTGAGTATTGGGCATGAAATGCTAGATAATCTTAAGCAAAATGAATGAAATGCTGCTGCAGAGGAGAGACAAATGGAGTTGTCAACAACAATAATAGAAAAGTGGTCATAATTATTTTCCAGGATGGATAGGAGCTCCATTTTAAGAAGTTCATATCTAAGGGGCGATAGATTTATTCACAGAACTTCCTGAAAACAGATTGTGTTAAAATAGCATAAAAACTTCAGTGACTAATATCATTAGAGTGTTGTGGATTGCAGTCACCTTATATGTAGGAATTTAAACCGGGCAATCAGGGAGTTATGGAGAACAAGAGTAAGGTCGCTTTACTTTAAAACAACTTTTTAGCCATACATAGTCATTGGTGGATAATCAACTTCTGAGAAGATCCATTTTATTACCAAGATACAAGGAAGGCAAGGAATTCTTTCAATTTTTTAATTCAAATTAAAAAAACAAAGAAATTAAAACTAAAATCTTCTTACTACCAACCACCTATTCTCTAAGGAAAAACGCCCTCTTTCCCACCGCTTTGCATGAGAGAAAATAGAACAGAGTTAACAGTTGTATGGATTCGATACACAAAAAGAAAATAGAATAATTTGACTATAGATAATTTAAGTATGAAGATTTATTTTTTCTGCA
>NW_007139837.1:0-809 GCF_000164805.1 Carlito syrichta | reverse complement strand
GCCTTAAACCCAGAGGATGTATCTCATTCATCTTTGTTATTTTCATAGCTGAGTATTGGGCATGAAATGCTAGAGAATCTTAAGCAAAATGAATGAAATGCTGCTGCAGAGGAAAGACAAATGGAGTTGTCAACAACAATAATAGAAAAGTGGTCATAATTATTTTCCAGGATGGATAGGAGCTCCATTTTAAAAAGTTCATATCTAAGGGGCGATAGATTTATTCACAGAACTTCCTGAAAACAGATTGTGTTAAAATAGCATAAAAACTTCAGTGACTAATATCATTAGAGTGTTGTGGATTGCAGTCACCTTATATGTAGGAATTTAAACCGGGCAATCAGGGAGTTATGGAGAACAAGAGTAAGGTCGCTTTACTTTAAAACAACTTTTTAGCCATACATAGTCATTGGTGGATAATCAACTTCTGAGAAGATCCATTTTATTACCAAGATACAAGGAAGGCAAGGAATTCTTTCAATTTTTTAATTCAAATTAAAAAAACAAAGAAATTAAAACTAAAATCTTCTTACTACCAACCACCTATTCTCTAAGGAAAAACGCCCTCTTTCCCACCGCTTTGCATGAGAGAAAATAGAACAGAGTTAACAGTTGTATGGATTCGATACACAAAAAGAAAATAGAATAATTTGACTATAGATAATTTAAGTATGAAGATTTATTTTTTCTGCAACAAGAATACACACACACACACATATATATATATATATATATATATTTTAAGATGGGGGGTACAATTCAGGGTTAAGTATACAAATGTTCATTATGCAGATACCCATGTAGATGAG
>NW_007139836.1:0-4212 GCF_000164805.1 Carlito syrichta | reverse complement strand
TAAGACAAAACATAACTGTATTGCTAGGAAATGTAGAAAAATTTGTAATTCAGAAAGATTTCAATACTTCAATAAAGAATGAAATAATAGAAAATCAGATAGAAATAATTGAATAACTTTATCAACCAACATGATTTAATTGAATTTACTACAACACTCCATATGAATTTACAAACCATGGATTAATAAAGATTATATTGTAAACCATGAAACATTGGTCTCATTAATCTAAAATTTAAAGTAGTCATGAGAAATTTGGCTTCTTATTATAAGTAAGAAGATTTGAATAATACAGAGTATGATATAATTGAATTGAAATCAACAAAAGAAAGACCACTGGAAAATCTCCAAATATATGTAAACACATATTCTAAATAATGCATCTAAATAAATGCCAACTTGGTTTAAAATTTTCAAGTACAGAAAGTAGACAACTAGTCAGACAATTGGAAACAAATAAACACACACATACATACATATCACCTATGTCAAAAGTGGAAGTGGTTATGACACAACAGATTCTATGGGTTGAAAATATATCAATGTAGTATTATGAACAACTTTCTAGCAATAAATTGAAAAGTTTATATGAGGTTGACAAATTTATTGAAATCTGAAAACTAGCCGGGCTCGGTGGCTCACCCTGTAATCTTGTGCCTTTGGGAGGCTGAGGTGAGTGGATTGCCTGAGCCCGCGGGTTCGAGACCCGCCTGGGCAGCAAGACCTCATCTCTACAATAAATCAAAACATCAACCGGGCATGGTAGCGCACGCCTGTGGTTCCGGCTACTTGGAGGGCTGACACAGAGGGATCGCCGGAGCCCAGCAGGTCGAGGCTGTGGTGGCCGGGAGCGGCCACTGCACTCCAGTCTGGGCGACGGAGTGAGACTCCAGCTCAAAAAAAAAAAAAAAGAAAATCTAAAAACTATAAAATTTCAGAAAGTTTATATAACATTATTTTGACAAAAATTGATATATTAAAATTTAAGTTAAAAACTTCACAAATAAAACTCCAAGTGTATATGAACTCATTTAACTCTATTACTGAACATTTAAAGAAAAAACAATATAAATTCTATATAAAATCTCCAGAGAATTGAAATGAAAGGAATACATTTTAATTGGTACTTTGGGACTAATAATAATCTAATCCCAAATCGTAAAAAGTATATAGTAAGGGAAAAAACTGCAGAACAATCTCATTTATTAATATGGATGCCAGCTTTATTAATTAAATTGTTAAAAATCAAATCTTACAGTATGTGTAAAGGGTAGCACACCGTGACTAAGTGAGAATTATCTCAAGATTGAAGAGTTTTTCTAATTGTCAATATTCAATTGATGGAAAGTCAAGTCAGCAACATGCAGAGTAGGAGCCCTGGACCTCTGTTCTTTCCACAGACACATTTATTCAGGAACAACTCATGAGCAAATTCCTTTTGTGAGAAATCCTTAAGGCTATTTTTGCAAAGATTGTAGCAGAGACAAACTAAGTAATGTAGAGACAATAAAAAATCCACAGAAACAAAGAACTTGTTTACTGAACAGATAGTAAAAAAAGCAAACCCTTAGTTGAAAAAACTAATAAAATAAAATAACGAGTGAAGACAAAAACAAATCGAGTTAAAAATTCAGTGGAAAAAATGACCATAAATGTAACAGAAATTTTAAAAATATTGGAGGTCAATGTGAATAATTATAACACCAAACTCTGAACAATGTAGGAGAAATTGATAAAATGTAAAAAACATACAACCTAAAAGGACTAAATCATGAGACAAATCTGTGCTAGAGTGGAGAATGAATTAGAGATCGTAAGACTCCCAGCAATGAAAAGTCAAGGATTTTCTCAACAAAGAAAAGTCAAGGACTAAATGGCTTCACTGGAGTATTGTACCAGACATTTAAGGAATAAATGCTAATGTTATCAAACTCTTTTAAAAAATTAAAGAAATGAGAATATTTCCAAATGCATGTTATGGGACTAGCAGGACCCAGATACCAAGCCCAGACAAAGGTAACAAAATTACAGACCACTATGCTAGAATTGAGATATAAAAATTCTCAACAAAATGTCAGCAAACTGAATCCAGTAGCACATTAAAAACATCCTGCTTCATGATCAATTGGAATTTACTTCTTATATGCAAACATATTTCAACTTTGGAAATCAGTTGTGTGATTCACTATATGAACCTATTTAAAGTGACATGCTGATCTCAATAGGAGCAGAAGAAACATTTCACACACTTTGATAATGATAATTTTAAATACTCAAAATAAAAAAGGTAACTCAGAGCAATAAAAACTCTATTTTAAAAAATCTACATCTGACATCATAATTAATCGTGAAAAGCTAAAAATATTTTCATTAAGATTAGGAAAAGACAACTGAGCCTGCTCTCCAAATTATATTCATCATAGTGCTGAAAATCCCAACCTAAGCAATTAGAGAAGAAAAAAATATAAAGGAGATGCAAATCAGAAAAAAAGAAACAAGATTGTTTCTGTTTGGAGATGGCATGGTGGTATATATGCATATATAAAACCTAACAGGCTCCATCCCCAAAATGGTGATAATGATAAATGAATTCAGGAAAATTACAAAATAATTTTGAAACATACAAAAATCTGATGTGTTTCTCCATGCAAAACACAATTTGAAAATGACATTAAGGGAACAATCCCATTTTCAATAAGACTAACAAGAATAAAATACTCAAAAGTAAATTCAAGTAAGGAAGTCAAAGACATATAATACTGAGTAATCTCTCACAGAAACAAAGTTCTGAACATCACATGTTCTCACTCATAAGTGGACCTTGAACAACTACCATAATACTATAAGAAAAGAATTGACAGTGGTGGGAAAACTATGGGGACGGACAGGGAGGGGAAGCAAGGGAGGTGGGATTAAGGGTAGTCAATATCTGTCTAGGGAAAGGGGGAGCACACCTCATCAACAAGGGTACTTCACAATAAATATTTGTATACCTAAACCTTAACTGTACCACACAATTTTAAACTAAAAAATATATATTAAAAAATAAATAAAATAAAATATTTCAAATATACATAAAAAAGAAAACTACAAAATATTAAAGACACAAACAAGTAGAAGGACATCTTGTTGATGGATTGGAAGACTTAATACTGTTAAAATGTCCATACCACCCAAAGCAATCTATATGTTTAACATAATCTCTAGCAAAACCAGGAGGTATTTTTTTTACAGAAATAAATAAAATAAATCTACATAAAGAACATGATACCCAACATGAATGCCAAAACAATCTTGAGAAAAAAGAACCAGGCTGGAGACATCACACTTCCTGTTTTCAAAATATATTACAAAGTTACAGTAAATAAAATGGCATGAGCATAGATACCTGCAAATATGTCAATGAGAAATTAATCTATGCAAGTATGGTCAACGGATCATCATAAGGATGTTAAGAATACAGTAAAGAAACACAGACTTTTTTCAAAAGGTGTTGAAAAGACTGTATGTCCACAAATATATGAATAATATTGAACCCTTATCCTATAATATAAATGACAATGGATAAGCTGTAGAAACTATGTAAATGTCCATCAAAATATAAATGAATAAAGAATAACAGAAAGGGAAACAGAGAAACAGCAGCAACAGCAGCAACAAGAGAAGGTGTGTCCTCCCCCAAATATGTAATAAAGTGACAAATATAACCATCAACATGCCAGTAGTTACTTTACATATAAATAACATCAATGCACCAAAAAGAGACAACTAAACATAGTTTTTAAACTCAGAGTTTATAAACTAGAGTTTATAAATCAAAACAAAATGCTAGTCAATTACACAATGTTTATAAGAAAACCACTCGAAACATGGCTTGGGTAAGTTAACAGTAAAAGAGTGGATTAAGAAATATTATAACATTTTCTAAAAACTTAAAAAACAAAAGTGGTTATTTTAATATCAGATAAAGTGACATCAAAGCCAAGAAAATTAGTAGGCATGTACCAGGAGAGCCCTATAACCATTCAAAAAATTGAATTTCTAATTTTAAAATATCTGGAACATAAATATCCTAGTCCACTGCTTAATGAGAGACTTTTACTAAACAATTCAAGAACAACTGACATCAATTTTACACAATACTTTCCAAAAAAATTAGAATGGAGACGTCCCATCTAATTTTTAGAAAGTGGAATAAAAACATGGAAACAG
>NW_007139835.1:0-3878 GCF_000164805.1 Carlito syrichta | reverse complement strand
AAAGTATTTTAGAATAGGTTATGCTACGTCAGGGAATTATGCTAGTCCAAGCATGATCAAACATGATACTTTAAGGTTTTGTAAGAATACAGCTAACTTTTGAAATTTCATTGTTCCCACTTTCTACTAATTGTGATTTTGGCTCTAATACAATTACCCTTTGTATTTTGGGTTTTGTTTTAGAAGATTTATTGCTGATGATCAGCCTTATATATCAGGATTAGGAATTAGAAACTTTTATAGAAATTAAGATAGATAAATAGGATTTTAGAATAGCCATTTTGTTAAGAGATCATAATCAATTGTTCCTGGAAATGGCCCAGCGTCATCTTTGGACTGGGCCACATTCTTTAGGAACTGGTCTGACCTATAATTAAGAGTTTTTTATAGTACAGGTAAAGTTAGCACAGAATAGAAAGGCATTAGGATTTAAGTCAGTTATTAGGTGTTGGGTATGCATAAGTTTTAGAAGTTATTGATTATTAGGATTTTATGATATTAAGACTGTTGTATTGCTTTTGAGGAACATAAACCAAGCACAAGGAACAGTGAGATAATTTTGGGATTATCCTTCCTCATGCTTGGGGAAAACGCCTGGTGGGCGTCATTGAGGCACCAATCACAGAAGAGGGCTAGTCACGGTGACAACAATGATGGGACCATAATTAAGTTAGTTACTAGAACACCTATCACAGAGGACGGCTAGTCACTGGAGCACACAATTTGGAGGATGCCCTGTCACTGGAGCAGTAAACATATAAGAGGTCCTGTCATTGCAGCACCAATTATGGAGGAGGCTCAGGCACTAGGACACTCATCATAGAAGAGGGTCAGTCACTGGGGCACCCATTATGGGGGAGGCCCAGGAACTGGTGTACTTTCAGAAAAGATGTCTACTTACTGGAACATTCATTTTGGAGGAGGTACAGTTACTAAAACACCCATTATAGAAGAAGGCTAGCCACAGTGGCACCATCACATGGGATGACCAGTCATTGGAATACCAATGAAAGGGAAGGTTCTGTCACCGGGCACTAATTAAGGATGAGGCTGAGTCACTGGGACATTCATCATAAAGGAGAGTCATTTTCTGTGACAGGAATTATGAAGGAAGCTCAATAAGTGGGACACTCATTAAAGAGGAGGGCTATTTACTGTGACAGTCATTATAGAGGAGGACCAGTCACTGGGCATCAAATACAGAGGAGGCAGAGTGATTGGAGCATCCATAATGGAGGAGGACCAGTCAGTAGGGCACCTATCTCATTTATGTTCAGTGACTAGGACCCCAGTACAAAGGAGTATTAGTCACTGAGGCATTAGTTTTGGAGGAGGGCTAGTCACTGGAACAAGCAACACAGATGAGGATCAGCTTCTGGAGAGATCATCTCAAAGGAGGTCTATTTACAAAGGCAAGCATCACTAAAAAGAGTGAATCACTGGAGCACCCATTTTGGAAGATGATCAGTCACCTAAATGCCCTACACAAGAGCTGGTCTAGACACTGAAGTACCCATTGGAGAAGAGTCAAATTAAGTGAAACAACCTTCACAGAAGAAGGCTAGTCACTGGTTAAAATATTTTGAAAACATACCCATCACTGGGCCACAATTCACAGAGGAATTCTTGTCACTGAGACACCCATTAATAGAGGGAGTCTATTCACTGGGGCACAAATTATGGAGGGGGCCCAGTTACTGGGTCAACCATCACAGGATAGAGCCAGGCACTGGAACACCCATTCCAGGAGAGAGCCAGATTTTTAAGCACCCATTACAGAGGAATGTTAGTCACTAGGGCATCTATTATGGATGATTCCATGCATGGGGTACTGATCACAGAGAAGGAACATTCATTGGAGCACTCAACAGTGTAGGGCCAGTCACTGGGGCACCTATCACATGAGTACTAGTCACTGGTGTATATATTATAGTGGAGGGTCAGGTACTGGGGCACACATCACAGAAGAGTTCTCCTCACTAGGGAAATCATCAGAGAGGAGACACAGTCACCACGAGATCAATCAGAAAGGAGAACCAGTCACTGAGGCATCTGTCACTGAGGAAAGCCTGTCAATGGGCAACCATCACAAAGGAGAGCTAATCATTGAGGCACTCATGAGAAATGAGGGCAAGGCACTGAGGCACACATTATGGAAAAGGGCCAGTCATTGGTGCTGATTAGGAGGTTTTAGTCATTACAGTTTCAATCACACATTAAGGCCAGTAACTGGGACAGCCACACTAGAAGAGGCAAATTCAGTGTGGTGCCATCGTAGATAAGATCTTGACATTGTGGTATCTATCACAGAGGACAAAGAAGAGGCAGTCACTGAGTCACGCATTATAAATAATGGCTAGAACCAATCTGAGAGAAGTCCAGTTACAGGAGCTCTCAGAAGAAAGGTCAATCACTGGCACACTGATCACAGAGGAGAAACAGTCACTGGGGCATCTATCACAAAGGAAACCCAAAACTAAGACACCCAACACAGATAAGCTGTAGTTACTTGCTGAAGGAGGAACGGAGTCAGTGTTGAAGGAAACACTCGGATAACTGACTCTAATGTTAGCAGGACAGATGCCATTTAGTGTTAGTTAACATCCAGCTTATATACTTTTTTTTACAAAGAAGTAGTCTTTGAAAAATTCTTGGCACCAGACACAATTAGTAACCTTGTTTAAGACAAAGAACAGAGCAAGCAACTGATATGTGATGTTTTTTATAAAACCACTGTGTTGTGAATACCCTCATGTGCAGATACTCTTTTTAAAAAAAGATATCACTGTCTTGTGGTCTTCAGAGCATTCTGTTCCTCCCTTAAGCATAACTCCTACTTTATTAATTTTATTCTCTTAATTCCCAGCTGCTATCTATTGTCTTGACCACTTTGTATATTCCAACTCCTTAAATTCTTAAAAGACCCATTTTTCAAGGCTATTCTACAATGGTTATTTTTTCTTAACAAAGAACACGTGTCTTAAGCCTTTTCTATAATTATTTTCTATCCTCAAAGCCTATTAACTCATTTCTAGTGATTAACATAACACACTCATATCATGAACCTGCTTTGTATTTTCTTATGCTTAAAATTCTATAATCTTAACTTTATGTCCTTAACTCTATGTTAAAAACTTAGTCTGAATAACATGAAGTTCTATAACATTTATGTGATTACTAATCTCCTAAGCATAATATATCACATGTAGAAATTTAGTAAATGTAATGCTTGCATTGGCACTCTTCCTAAAAATATGAACTGTTGCCTCTCAGATTTCTCCAATGAGAAATAAGAAGAAATAAAATCTTAGAAGTGATTATCTACCCGAATATGATATTTAAAATCCCTATTGATAATTTCCTGGCAAGGCCAGTGAGTTATATGACAGACATTAAATCGAGCACCTTCTGATTTTTTACAATTTTCCCAACTACAATGATTAATCAAGTGATTGTGTGGTCTAATACCAGGAGGCCAGGGACATGGAAACCTAGTTCAAATGAAGGGAAGGTAATTTTCTCATAAATTCTCCTTTTGCCTTTTGGCAAGGGATAGTGGAGGCGTGAGTGGAATTTTGCTTTCTGTCTTCAGACTGTACAAAACTTTTCAGCTACATTAATACAAAAAGTAGAAGAAGCAAGTGTTTCAACTGTCCAGATTCGCTTTGCGACCCAGGGTCTTCAGCCCCCTGGACTTTGTCAGCAGACAGATCTCCATGGCTTGCTCACAACATTTACTGGTGCATCCAGCACAGAGTAAGTAGAGTCACTGGGATATCCACAACAGAGGTCGACTAGTCCCTGAAGCACCCATTACTGAAGATGACCCATCTCTAGGGCACATATAACAGAGGAGGAATAGACACTGAGGAAACCAT
>NW_007139834.1:0-486 GCF_000164805.1 Carlito syrichta | reverse complement strand
TTTATGACTGTGTAATATTCAGTAGTAATATTTTTTTTATCCAGTCCAGTTTCAATGGGCAGCACGATTGGTTCCATGTTTTTGCTATGGCGAATAGTGCTGCAATAAACACGTATGTGCAGGGATATTTTTTCTAGAACGCTTTGAGTTCCTCTGGCTATATTCCCAGAAGGGAGATTGGTGAGTCGTGTGAATATTTTTGCCACTACACAACTTGGGGAGTTCTGGAGTTTATAACAGACTAAGTGTCTGTCTTGAAGGTTGCAGTTTGAGGGAAGTCTCCATCTCCAGGGAAGTTTCCATTACTACAGGAATAAAGAAGTCAGTCCCTGGTCAGCAAGATGCTATCCCTACATCTCATTGCAGCAATGAGGCACCTTCCAACAGGGGGCAAGCATTTGTCACTAACTCTTCTTAAGACCATGGAAAAGAACCTGTATTAGGAGGTAGGCAGTGACTGTTCTAGTTCTAACTAGTTATCATTTG
>NW_007139833.1:0-3294 GCF_000164805.1 Carlito syrichta | reverse complement strand
CTTCCCCTTCAGGTGTTCCTACGTTGGGACTCCCAGAAGCTGAGATGTCCCCTTGCAGGTCCCTGCTCTTCCAACAGCACACCCTCTCCTGAGTGGAAGGGTATGAAGGTCAATGTCGCTGAAGATTTGCATGCCCAAAGTGTCTTTATTCTACGTTTACCTTGACGATTTGAAAGGGCATCACGTGACCATTCATATGCCTGGTCTTTTGCATGTGATGTGACTGTTTCCCAGAAAGCTTTTAGAATCTGTTTTCAACTCTGGTGTCTTCTGGTACAGGTCTTTCTCAATTCTTGATGCTGGCCATTGTCCCGCTGGATATTCACATGTCTCCATTTTGGGGCAATTTATTTTATTATTTCTTTGACAAACTACTTCCCTATGTTTTCTCTGACCCATTTTTAAGATATCTATTGACTGGGTAGTGGATTTCCTGAGGTGATTTGTAAGGTGGTTTTTCCTACAGTGTTCTGTTCTTTGTCTTTCTCTCTCTCTTTTTTTTCCGATTTTTTTTTTTTTTTGATGATTTCCTTGGCCCTGCTTTTGGGACACTCTACAGACTTTATGTAGACAAAATATTTTTTAATTTTCAAGAGTCTGTTCTTATTTTGTGGTTTTCCCTTTTTTCACAGCACTCTGTTCTTGTTTTTTTGGATGCACTATTATCTTATGATTTAAAAAATCACAATAAAGAGATTCAGTTATGTTTAATATTTGCTATTTAAGCAGATTGGTAACACAATAAATTACTTTATAAAGCTAACCATCTAAAATTATTCAGATAGAAGTGTTCTTGATTGTGATAAGGACTTTCTTCAACTTGTTAGAAAATACAAATACAACAATCTGTATTTCAAAGTGTTTGTGAAAGGAGCACAGTCAGTATCATTTGTTTGACCAAAATTTATTTTGCTCTATGTCATTCGAAAACTAATGATTGCTTTATATTTAGTCTAAAGTAAAATAAATAAATAAAAGTCAGGGTTCTCAGAAATACAAAAGGAAGAGAGACTGAAGAAACATCACAATCCTTGAATTTATAAGCTAGATGACATAAAATTGGTGGGAGGGAAAGTTTGTACTCACACATGTGATAAAAGACTGGTATCCAAAATAGACAAAAACTCATACAACTCAACTGTAAAAAGACAAACAACCCAACTAAAAAATGGGCAAAAGACATGACTGACATCTCACAAAAGCAGATATGCAGATAGCTAACAGGCATGTGAAAAGAGGACATTGCATGTCATTGAGGAACAGTCAGTTCAGATGACAGTGGGATGCCACCACACACCTATTGCGGGGGGGCAACCCAACACAATACTGGCCAGTGAGGAGGTGGAGCAGTAGAAATGCATTCACTGCCAGAGAACTCCTGGGATCAAGCAATTCTCCTGCCTTGGTCTCCCAAGTGCCCAAAAGGGCAACCACTTTGGAAGACAGTTTGGCAGTTTCTTAGAAAATTAACCATCCTTTTACCGTATAACCCAGAGACCACATGCCCTTGTATTTACCCAAATAGGGTTAAAACTTAAGTCTCAAAAGCTGTCACATGGATGTTTACAGCATCCTTACCCATAGTTGCCAAAACTTGGACAATACCCAGATATCCTTCAGTGGGGAATGGATGGATCAGCAGTGGCCATCAGACAATGGATTGTCATTCTTCACTAAATAAATGAGCTATCAGGACATGAAAAGGCATGAGGGAGGTTTTGATACATGTTACTAAGTTTAAGAAGCCAGTCTAAAAAGGCTGCACCTGTGTGATTCCAACCAGACAAAATTCTGGTAAAGGCAAAGCTGTGGAGACAGGAAAAGGATCAGCGGAGGCCAGGCGAAAGGGGAGGGATGAGCAGACAAAGCCAGAATTTTTATCATATTTTCTTTATCGGGGTCCCAAAGCCCAGGGTCATGGATGTCCTGTAAGGAACAAGGCCACACAGCAGGAGGTGAGAGGCAGGACAGCGATTATAGCTTTATTTGCATTTACAGCTGCTCTCCATCAGCTGGCATTACCATCTGAACTCCACCTTCTTTCAGATCAGGGTGGCATTAGATTTTCATAGGGGCACGACTATTGCAAACTCTGCATGTGAGAGATGTAGGTTGCCTGCTCCTTATGAGAATTTCCTGCCTGATGATTGAGGTAGACCCCAGGCAGTGATGGCAGTACTGGGGAGTGACTGAAAATATAGATTAACATTAGCAGTGAGGTTTGACTTCACAGAACCCGTAAAAAGTCAACTGCTTACAGACTCATATCAAAATCTTATCACTGAGTGGCAAGTAAATTGATGTACTTCAATTGTGTAGCTGGATCTAGTGGCAGGCTTTAAGTCAGAATCCAACACTTATTTTAGTCTGTGCATGGACTGTCTATTATTTCATTTACCACTTCAGTCATCACCTGTCTTATTTAATAGTGAGTTCTATGATTAATTCATTATATATTATAACTTAATAACAGAAATAAAGTTCACAATAAATGTCATGCACTTGAGTCATCCTAAAACCATCCCTTCCTGGTTCGTGGAAAAACTGTCTTCCGTGAAACCAGTCCCTGATGTCAAAAATATTGGGGACCACTGTTCTATATGATACTGTAGAGATGGATACATGTCAAAATCCACTTGTGCAGAGACCAAGTGTGAACCCAGGATGAGGTGGGAGGAACACTTGAGCCCAGGAGTTTAAGACCAGCATGGGCAACATAGTGAGACCTCAACTCTACAAAAATCAAAAAATAGTTGTGGGTGGTGACGCATGCCTGCAGCCCAAGCTACTCAGGAGCCTGAGATGGGAGATTGCCTGAGCCCAGGTACTGATGCTGGAGTGAAGCATGATTGTGCCGGTGCACTCCAGCCTGGTTGACAGAGTGAGTCCCTGACTTAAGAAAAAAGCTAGAGAGAATCCTAAAATAAATCAGACTGTGGGTGACACTAACATGTCAGTGTAGATCCACTGACTTAACAGTGTGCCATTCTCATAGGGATGCATTCACGGGGAGAGACATACACGGGGGGGGGGATGCTGAATGACAACTGGCTGTGCTTTCTGCCCTGTTTTTCTGTGAACCTAATCTGACTCTTCAAAGCAAAGTCTATGTGACTGAAACAAAGTGACCAATTTTTAGGCCAGTACGTCAGCCCTAATGCATTTAAATTGACATTTACCCCTCATATCACCATAACAGTTACCCCTCATATCACCATACCCTCCCTGTGTGGGTGAGGTTCTCACTTTTTTGCTCAGAACCCTTCTGGAACTCCTATTTCAAGGTTGTCTTCC
>NW_007139832.1:0-4818 GCF_000164805.1 Carlito syrichta | reverse complement strand
CCCACGCCAGATTCTATTAACAGGGGAAATGGGGGAGGGACTGTATGGAAACCTTAACTTCTGCTCAAGGTTTTTGTAAATATAAAACTGCTCTAAAACATAAAAACTATCAATTGTTTTTACAAGCAGACACTGGAACAGCAGAAGGCAGAGGAGGAGTACCCATCTTTGTGGAGTCTGCAGTGTCATGCACCCTTCTTATGTTATGTGAGGCAGAGTCAGGATGAGAAGGTTTTCCCCACGTGGCTCTGTCCTCATCTTGCACTGTGAACAAAGAGGAGACTTTAGAGGAGACACCTGGAAGGCTTTGAATCAAGCTGTTTTGCAGCAGCACCCCGCTCCAAGGGAAATGCAACAGGTGAAGCCAAGCAGCATGGCTGAGTGCATAAACTCCCCTGAGAGGCACAGCACTGTCTCCACTGCTGCTCTCTCCTAGAGCAACCCTGGGGGCGGTGACTAGGATAAGGTCACTCTTTACCTGTCTGTCTTCCCACTTCCCAGCCAGCTGGTCTCTCATTGCTTATAACCACAGAGACACAAACACACATCCTCCTGCTGCCTGCACTCATGTAAGGAAATGACCTCGAGAAAGATGATCAACTGTGTGCGCCAGAAGTCAGCCGTGCAGCCGTGGGCCTGCTTGGTATGTCTGACTCCCCATACTTCAGCCTTGCAGAGCCACAGATGAGCTCCCATGAGCCACTCAGGCCAATGCACAGCCAAGCATGAGGACGGTCACTGAGAACAGCAGGGCCGAGGAAGGACAGTTCTGTGCATTTTTTACTGTGTTGACATGCTATATTTAGGAGTCTGGTAACTCAAACTTTCCAGAAATGTACTGTGCATTTTTTACTGTGTTGACATGCTATATTTAGGAGTCTGGTAACTCAAACTTTCCAGAAATGTACTCAGGAAATACTCTTGTTCAATTGTACTTCCCTTATTTGAAAATAAGTGACCTATTTGTTGTTGTCCTTGTTGTTGAGTTGGGATCTTACTATGTTGCCCAGGCTGAAGTGTAGTGGCACAATCATGGCTCAATGCAACCCCAACATCCTGGGCTCAGGTGATCCTCCCTCCTTGGTCTCCTGAGTAGCTGACACTACAGGCACATGCCACCATGTCTAGTTATTTATTTATTTATTTTGTAGAGATTAGGTCTCACTAAGTTGCCCAGACTGGTCTCCAACTCCTGAGCTCAGACAATGTTCCCACCTCAGGCTCCCAAAACGCTGGAATAATAAGCATGAGTCACCATGTCCAATCTGGATAGCTTTCTCTTGCTGTGCATTATTTGTTCTTGGACTTGATGGTTGTCTCTTCTTTATTTAGTTACTTTTTAATATGCCTGTTGCTAATTTTCAAACACTATCTTCTATCACTTCTCACACCTTCAGACACATCAGACTTCTGTCCACAACCCCTTCCCTGGCTTCCTTGGAGTCTCTGTCCTCCCATCCACTCTAGAAGGCTATCTCACAGGCCTGCTCCAAAGGTCCCTGGTGGGATTTCCCCTTCAGGTGTTCCTACGTTGGGACTCCCAGAAGCTGAGATGTCCCCTTGCAGGTCCCTGCTCTTCCAACAGCACACCCTCTCCTGAGTGGAAGGGTATGAAGGTCAATGTCGCTGAAGATTTGCATCCTGAAGTGTCTTTATTCTACGTTTACCTTGACGATTTGAAAGGGCATCACGTGACCATTCATATGCCTGGTCTTTTGCATGTGATGTGACTGTTTCCCAGGAAGCTTTTAGAATCTGTTTTCAACTCTGGTGTCTTCTGGTACAGGTCTTTCTCAATTCTTGATGCTGGCCATTGTCCCGCTGGATATTTACATGTCTCCATTTTGGGGCAATTTATTTTATTATTTCTTTGACAAATTACTTCCCTATGTTTTCTCTGACCCATTTTTAAGATATCTATTGACTGGGTAGTGGATTTCCTGAGGTGATTTGTAAGGTGGTTTTTCCTACAGTGTTCTGTTCTTTGTCTTTCTCTCTCTCTTTTTTTCCGATTTTTTTTTTTTTTTGATGATTTCCTTGGCCCTGCTTTTGGGACACTCTACAGACTTTATGTAGACAAAATATTTTTTAATTTTCAAGAGCCTGTTCTTATTTTGTGGTTTTCCCTTTTTTCACAGCACTCTGTTCTTGTTTTTTGGATGCACTATTATCTTATGATTTAAAAAATCACAATAAAGAGATTCAGTTATGTTTAATATTTGCTATTTAAGCAGATTGGTAACACAATAAATTACTTTATAAAGCTAACCATCTAAAATTATTCAGATAGAAAGTGTTCTTGATTGTGATAGGACTTTCTTCAACTTGTTAGAAAATACAAATACAACAATCTGTATTTCAAAGTGTTTGTGAAAGGAGCACAGTCAGTATCATTTGTTTGACCAAAATTTATTTTGCTCTATGTCATTCCAAAACTAATGATTGCTTTATATTTAGTCTAGAGTAAAATAAATAAATAAAAGTCAGGGTTCTCAGAAATACAAAAGGAAGAGAGACTGAAGAAACATCACAATCCTTGAATTTATAAGCTAGATGACATAAAATTGGTGGGAGGGAAAGTTTGTACTCACACATGTGATAAAAGACTGGTATCCAAAATAGACAAAAACTCATACAACTCAACTGTAAAAAGACAAACAACCCAACTAAAAAATGGGCAAAAGACATGACTGACATCTCACAAAAGCAGATATGCAGATAGCTAACAGGCATGTGAAAAGAGGACATTGCATGTCATTGAGGAACAGTCAGTTCAGATGACAGTGGGATGCCACCACACACCTATTGCGGGGGGGCAACCCAACACAATACTGGCCAGTGAGGAGGTGGAGCAGTAGAAATGCATTCACTGCCAGAGAACTCCTGGGATCAAGCAATTCTCCTGCCTTGGTCTCCCAAGTGCCCAAAAGGGCAACCACTTTGGAAGACAGTTTGGCAGTTTCTTAGAAAATTAACCATCCTTTTACCGTATAACCCAGAGACCACATGCCCTTGTATTTACCCAAATAGGGTTAAAACTTAAGTCTCAAAAGCTGTCACATGGATGTTTACAGCATCCTTACCCATAGTTGCCAAAACTTGGACAATACCCAGATATCCTTCAGTGGGGAATGGATGGATCAGCAGTGGCCATCAGACAATGGATTGTCATTCTTCACTAAATAAATGAGCTATCAGGACATGAAAAGGCATGAGGGAGGTTTTGATACATGTTACTAAGTTTAAGAAGCCAGTCTAAAAAGGCTGCACCTGTGTGATTCCAACCAGACAAAATTCTGGTAAAGGCAAAGCTGTGGAGACAGGAAAAGGATCAGCGGAGGCCAGGCGAAAGGGGAGGGATGAGCAGACAAAGCCAGAATTTTTATCATATTTTCTTTATCGGGGTCCCAAAGCCCAGGGTCATGGATGTCCTGTAAGGAACAAGGCCACACAGCAGGAGGTGAGAGGCAGGACAGCGATTATAGCTTTATTTGCATTTACAGCTGCTCTCCATCAGCTGGCATTACCATCTGAACTCCACCTTCTTTCAGATCAGGGTGGCATTAGATTTTCATAGGGGCACGACTATTGCAAACTCTGCATGTGAGAGATGTAGGTTGCCTGCTCCTTATGAGAATTTCCTGCCTGATGATTGAGGTAGACCCCAGGCAGTGATGGCAGTACTGGGGAGTGACTGAAAATATAGATTAACATTAGCAGTGAGGTTTGACTTCACAGAACCCGTAAAAAGTCAACTGCTTACAGACTCATATCAAAATCTTATCACTGAGTGGCAAGTAAATTGATGTACTTCAATTGTGTAGCTGGATCTAGTGGCAGGCTTTAAGTCAGAATCCAACACTTATTTTAGTCTGTGCATGGACTGTCTATTATTTCATTTACCACTTCAGTCATCACCTGTCTTATTTAATAGTGAGTTCTATGATTAATTCATTATATATTATAACTTAATAACAGAAATAAAGTTCACAATAAATGTCATGCACTTGAGTCATCCTAAAACCATCCCTTCCTGGTTCGTGGAAAAACTGTCTTCCGTGAAACCAGTCCCTGATGTCAAAAATATTGGGGACCACTGTTCTATATGATACTGTAGAGATGGATACATGTCAAAATCCACTTGTGCAGAGACCAAGTGTGAACCCAGGATGAGGTGGGAGGAACACTTGAGCCCAGGAGTTTAAGACCAGCATGGGCAACATAGCGAGACCTCAACTCTACAAAAATCAAAAAATAGTTGTTGGTGGTGACGCATGCCTGCAGCCCAAGCTACTCAGGAGCCTGAGATGGGAGATTGCCTGAGCCCAGGTGCTGATGCTGGAGTGAAGCATGATTGTGCCGGTGCACTCCAGCCTGGTTGACAGAGTGAGTCCCTGACTTAAGAAAAAAGCTAGAGAGAATCCTAAAATAAATCAGACTGTGGGTGACACTAACATGTCAGTGTAGATTCACTGACTTAACAGTGTGCCATTCTCATAGGGATGCATTCACGGGGAGAGATGTACACGGGGGGGGGGATGCTGAATGGCAACTGGCTGTGCTTTCTGCCCTGTTTTTCTGTGAACCTAATCCGACTCTTCAAAGCAAAGTCTATGTGACTGAAACAAAGTGACCAATTTTAGGCCAATACGTCAGCCCTAATGCATTTAAATGGACATTTACCCCTCATATCACCATAACAGTTACCCCTCATATCACCATACCCTGTGTGGGTCAGGTTCTCACTTTTTTGCTCAGAACCCTTCTGGAACTCCTATTTCAAGGTTGTCTTCCCTATAGATTAATGACCCCAGTCTC
>NW_007139831.1:0-882 GCF_000164805.1 Carlito syrichta | reverse complement strand
ATCTTATACTACTTGCCTTATTCGTGTCTGATGATACTACTTGCCTTATTAGTGTCATCTTATACTACTTGCCTTATTCGTGTCTGATGATACTAATTGCTGTAATACTGTCGTCTGATACTACTTCACTTATTAGTGTCGTCTGATACAACTTGCATTATTAAAGTCGTCTGATACTACTTGCGTTATTAGTGTACTCTGATACTACTTGCTTTATGAGTGTCGTCTAATACTAATTGCTTTATTATTGTCGTGTGATATTACTTGACTTATTAGTGTCTTATGATACTACATGCCTTATTAGTGTCTTATGATATTACTTGCCTTATTAGTGTCATCTGATCCTATTTGCCTTATAATTGTTATCTGATACTTCTTGTCTTATTAGTGTTGTCTGATACTACTTCCCTTATTAGTGCTTTATGATACTACTTGCCTTATTAGTGTCGTCTAAACCTATTTATCTTATTAGTGTCCTATGATACTACCTCCTCTTTAGTGTCTTATTATACTACTTGCCTAATTAGTGTCTTATGATACTACTTGCCATATTAGTGTCATCTCATACTTCGTGACTTATTATTGTCTTATAAGACTACTTTCCTTATTGGTGTTTTATGATACTACTTGCCTTATTAGTGTCGTCTGATACGTCATGCCTTATTAGTGTCATCTGATACTACGTGCCTTATTAGTGTCATCTGATCCTAATTGCCTTATTAATGTCATCTGAAACTACTTGCCTTATAAGTGTTGTCTGATACTACTTGCCTTATTAATGTCTTATGATACTACTTGACTTATTAGTGTCATCTGATACTACTTGACTTTTTGGTGCCTTATGATACTACTTGCCTTATTAGTGTCGTCTGAAACTACTTG
>NW_007139830.1:0-833 GCF_000164805.1 Carlito syrichta | reverse complement strand
TATTAGTGTCATCTGATACTTCGTGCCTTATTAGTGTCATCTGATCCTAATTGCCTTATTAATGTCATCTGAAACTACTTGCCTTATAAGTGTTGTCTGATACTACTTGCCTTATTAATGTCTTATGATACTACTTGACTTATTAGTGTCATCTGATACTACTTGACTTTTTGGTGCCTTATGATACTACTTGCCTTATTAGTGTCGTCTGAAACTACTTTCCTTATTAGTGTCTTATGTTACTACTTCTGATATTTGTGTCTTATGATACTACTTGCCTTATTAGTGTCTTATGCTACTACTTGACTTATTAGTGTCTTATGATACTACTTGCCTTATTAGTGTCGTCTCATACTACTTGCCTTATTAGTGTCTTATAATACTACTTGCATTATTAGTGTCTTATGATACTTCTTGCCTTACTAATGTCTTCTGATTCTACTTGACTTATTAGTGTCTTATGATACTGCTTGACTTAGTGTCTTATGTTACTACTTGCCTTATTACTGTGTTATGATACTACTTGCCTTAGTAGTGTCATGTGATACTAATTGCCTTATTAGTGTCTTATAATACTACTTGCCTTATTAGGGTCTTATGATACTACTTGCCTTATTAGTGTTGTCTGATACTGCTTACCTTATTAGTGTCATCTGATACTACTTGCCTTATTAGTGTCTTATGATCCTACATGGATTATTAACGTCTTATGATATTTCTTGACTGAATACTGTCTTATGATACTACTTACCTTAACAGTGTCTTCTGATACTACTTGCGCTCATTAGGGTCTTATGATACTCCTTGTGTCATCCTGTCTTATAATATACTGG
>NW_007139829.1:0-733 GCF_000164805.1 Carlito syrichta | reverse complement strand
CCCTTCCCAATAATGGAGCTGGACACGTTGGCATAACAAAGAAGGAGTCTTGAAATATTTTATCTCCAGAACACATGGAAGTAACTCTGTAGTGAGGGGCCTGGACTTTAAAGACTTTAAAGACTTTAACGGCCGTGTCCAACAGTTATAGTTGAGGGGTTTGTGGGCCCTTTTCTAATTTATAGTCAAAAGAACATGTTCCTCTAGAGAGTTTAAATCAATATTAGTAAACTGCTGCAAAGTCTGAGAGGTGACTTAGAAACATTGCTGGATTTTTATCAGGTCTTTAAAAAAAAAAACAAAACTCTTTTTTTTTAGCCAGGCTCGGTGGCTCAGCCTGCAATCCCACGCCTTTGGGAGGCTGAGGTGAGTGGATTGCCTGAGCTCGCGGGTTCGAGACCCACCTGGGCAGCGAGACCTCATCTCTACAATAAATCAAAAAATCAGCCGGGCATGGTAGCACATGCCTGTAATTCCGGCTACTTGGAAGGCTGAGGCAGAAGGATCACCGGAGACCAGCAGGTCGAGGCTGCGGTGGCCGTGAGCGGCCTCTGCACTCCAGTCTAGGCGACAGAGTAAGACTCCAACTCAAAAAATAAATCCCTCTTTTATTTTGTCCTAGTTAACCTGTCTAATAATACCTTTTTTGTAATTAGTTAACAGGATTAACTTATATGATCCCTTTACTTTCATCTGGGAAGAAGGTTGATATAGTCCCAGTTTACATATAACG
>NW_007139828.1:0-811 GCF_000164805.1 Carlito syrichta | reverse complement strand
CAGACTAAATATGAAATGTGAGAGTCATCCCTATCCATGGAGTTCTTATTGAGTTATTGTCTTCCACTTGGATTTTCTTTTCTTTCTTTCTTTTTTTTTTTTTTGTCTTCTTTGCTTTTGAGAGTTAGATTCGTGTATATTTTATTCTTTTCCCTGTACTCTTGTGAAGAACGTTGTTCTTTTTTCCTTTTCTTCTGTGTTTAGTACTTTCTTAAGTATTTCATGTAGAGATGGTTTTGTGGCTGCATAAGTTCTTAGGGATTGGATATCTGGGAAAGATTTTAATTCTCCCTCACTGATGAAGCTTAGCTTGGCTGGGTAGGTTATTCTTGGTTGAAATGGTTTATCCTTTAGGACTTTGAAGATAGGGCTCCAAGCTCTCCAAGGCTGCAGGGTTTCTGCAGATAAATCTGCTGCTATTCTGATTGGTCTTCCATGGTGGGTGATCTGGCCTTTTTCTCTTGCTGCCTTTAGGATTTTTTCTTTTGTGCCTACTTTATTTAGGCGAATTATTATGTGTCTAGGACTTGGTCTTCTCATTTGTTGTCTTGCGGGGGTTCTCTGAATCTCTTGTGTTTGAATTTTTGTATCACTTATTAGATAAGGGAAATTTTCTTGAATGATCTCGTGGAAAGTTTGTTCCAATGTGGTCTCTGTTTCTCTTTCTGCCTCAGGGAGTCCGATTATTCTTAGGTTAGGCGTCTTGAGGTAGTCACTCATCTCTTGAAGGTTTTGTTCTGTCTTTTTTAGCTTATTTTCTGTGTTTTTAAGAGTTTGGGTTATTTCTATATTTTGGTCCTCAAGTCTGAGA
>NW_007139827.1:0-818 GCF_000164805.1 Carlito syrichta | reverse complement strand
TTTTTTTTCTCTTTCTTTTGGTTTTGGGGTTGGTTCGTGTATATTTTATTCTTTTCCCTGTACTCTTGTGAAGAACGTTGTTCTTTTTTCCTTTTCTTCTGTGTTTAGTACTTTCTTAAGTGTTTCATGTAGAGATGGTTTTGTGGCTGCATAAGTTCTTAGGGATTGGATATCTGGGAAAGATTTTAATTCTCCCTCACTGATGAAGCTTAGCTTGGCTGGGTAGGTTATTCTTGGTTGAAATTGTTTATCCTTTAGGACTTTGAAGATAGGGCTCCAAGCTCTCCTAGCCTGCAGGGTTTCTGCAGATAAATCTGCTGCTATTCTGATTGGTCTTCCATGGTGGGTGATCTGGCCTTTTTCTCTTGCTGCCTTTAGGATTTTTTCTTTTGTGCCTACTTTATTTAGGCGAATTATTATGTGTCTAGGAGTTGGTCTTCTCATTTGTTGTCTTGCGGGGGTTCTCTGAATCTCTTGTGTTTGAATTTTTGTATCACTGATTAGATAAGGGAAATTTTCTTGAATGATCTCGTGGAAAGTTTGTTCCAATGTGGTCTCTGTTTCTCTTTCTGCCTCAGGGAGTCCGATTATTCTTAGGTTAGGCCTCTTGAGGTAGTCACTCATCTCTTGAAGGTTTTGTTCTGTCTTTTTTAGCTTATTTTCTGTGTTTTTAAGAGTTTGGGTTATTTCTATATTTTGGTCCTCAAGCTCTGAGATTCTTTCTTCTGCTTGGGTAATTCTGCTTTCCATGCTTATCAATTTGTTATTTATTTCATTCACCGTATTCTTTATTACTGTTAACTCAGATATCAGCTCCT
>NW_007139826.1:0-787 GCF_000164805.1 Carlito syrichta | reverse complement strand
GAAAGAGTACTGATAGCTACATAGTACTAAAGAGTACTGAAGCACACAGAGACAGGGCAATAAAATCGAGAAACAGTGTAAGTCAGAAGGTAAACAACAAATGTGATCTAAACCAACAGTTACAATGATAAAATCATAAATCAAAATGAGCGAAAGAGAGAAGTGCGAGAGGGATAACAGACATACATACCAGCTATCAGGTGAAAAACAGTCACAGGATCGGGAAGAAGTGAAGAAAGACACGTAAGAAGGATTCCCTAAGGAGTACTGATAGCTACACAGACACAGGTCAATAAAATCGAGAAACAGTGTAGGTCAGAAGGTCAACAACAGACGTGATCTAAACTAACAGTTACAATGATAAAATCATAAGTCAAAATAAGCGAAAGAGAGAAGTGTAAAAGGGAAAACAGATATACATACCAACTATCAGGTGAGAGAGAGACACAGGGCTGGGAAGAAGTGAAAAAAGACAGGTAAGAAAGATTCCCTAAAGAATACTGATAGCTAAACAGAGACAGGCCAAAAAAATCAAGAAACAGTATAAGTCAGAAGGTAAACACCAAACGTAATCTAGACCAACAGTTTCAATGATAAAATCATAAGTCAAAATAAGCGATCAGACTAGAGTCACTTCTGTGATCTCCGATTCCAGCCTCTCCCTTTTGTTTTTTGTTGCAGCATAGGGGTGGGGCTTTGTCTCCTGTTTCACACTGTTGCCTTAGGAGCTGAGGTAAAGTTTGTTGCTAGGTGGGCGGGGCAATGGAAGTCTCTGCCTGGAGAATGG
>NW_007139825.1:0-614 GCF_000164805.1 Carlito syrichta | reverse complement strand
GGCCCCACTGTGAGGTCTGCTGCAATACAATGTCCCAGGAACCCAGCAGGGTGTCTGTATTTGCCTGCCGAGCCATCCCCAGGGAAAGCATCTGGTGCAGGGGTGTGTCACCACTGGGGTGCCCACCCCCTCCACCTGCCTTGTTCCTCAGGTTAGACCAACACACTCCTCCCAAGGGCCACCTCTGGGAAACGGAGAGTGTGACCTTCAAATCATCAGGCGAGCAGGGATGGCCTGGCAACCCATGCCTGTCTCCTTGGCAGTCTGGGAGGCCAAGACAGGATTATGGCTGGAGCTCGGGAGATAGAGACCAGGTTGGACACCATATCAAGTGCCCACATTGATCCCAAGCAAAACCAAGAAAACCTTGGGTGAGGGCAGGCCTGGCAGGAGGATCACCTCCAGCCCTGGGTTCAAGACCAGGCAGGAGGACCAGGATATCAACCAAATGGAAAACCTCTGATCATAGCAGTTTGGGAAGCAAAGTTCGAGAGAATGTCCTGATTTGGGCAATTTGAGAGCAACCAGGGCAACATAGTGAGGAAAGAAAATAAAAGAAAGAAAAGAAAGAAAGAAAGAAAGAAAGAAAGAAAGAAAGAAAGAAAGAAAGAAAG
>NW_007139824.1:0-729 GCF_000164805.1 Carlito syrichta | reverse complement strand
GGTGCCCACCCCTCCACCTGCCTTGTTCCTCAGGTTAGACCAACACACTCCTCCCAAGGGCCACCTTTGGGAAAAGGAGAGTGTGACCTTCAAATCATCAGGCGAGCAGGGATGGCCTGGCAACTCATGCCTGTCTCCTCGGCAGTCTGGGAGGCCAAGACAGGATTATGGCTGGAGCTCGGGAGATAGAGACCAGGTTGGACACCATATCAAGTGCCCACATTGATCCCAAGCAAAACCAAGAAAACCTTGGGTGAGGGCAGGCCTGGCAGGAGGATCACCTCCAGCCCTGGGTTCAAGACCAGGCAGGAGGACCAGGATATCAACCAAATGGAAAACCTCTGATCATAGCAGTTTGGGAAGCAAAGTTAGAGAGAATGTCCTGATTTGGGCAATTTGAGAGCAACCAGGGCAGCATAGTGAGGAAAGAAAATAAAAGAAAGAAAAGAAAGAAACAAAGAAAGAAAGAAAGAAAGAAAGAAAGAAAGAAAGAAAGAAAGAAAGAAAGAAAGAAAGAAGGAAAGAAAGAACGAAAAAGAAAATGCAAGTCAACAAAGAAAGCCATTCTCCTGCACACCTTCTTCCCTAAGTCCTTTCTCCATGCCCCCCCACATACGAGGTTCCCCATGCTCAGCACCCTCCAGCCCAAAACAAACCAATGGCAGCCACCCTTTAGAGCAGGTGTTGCTGAGGCTCCCTGGTCACGTTCCTGCCGGATCTTTCTATGAG
>NW_007139823.1:0-728 GCF_000164805.1 Carlito syrichta | reverse complement strand
GAAAAGAAAGAAAGACAGACAGAAAGAATGGAAGAAAGGAAGAAAGGAAGAAAGAAAGGAAAGAAAGAAGGAAAGAAAGAAGGAAAGAAAGAAAGAAAGAAAGAAAGAAAGAAAGAAATCTATTTTCCTGCAAACCTTCTGCCCTCAGGCCTTCAACCCTGCCCCCCCATATGTGAGGGACCCCCAAGCTTGACAACTTCCCACCTCAACCTCCCTAATAGCTGACACTTTGGTGCAGGCGTTCACAATTCTCCCTGACTGGGTTACTGTCGGCTGTCCTCTATGAGGGGAGAAATGTGCACCAGACAGGCCTACCCACCTACTCAGCAATGAGGACCTTCCACCAAGAAAGGCTAGGGACACTTCCCTCATCTGGGGACATTTCTTTGCCCCCAATTCCATTTTTCCTGGCTCTAAAGCCTGTCGCTCTGTGAACTAACCACGTGCAGTTGAGAACCTGTGTACAATTCTGAAGGTTTTGGAGACAGTGTCTGTGTCTGTGGCCCAGGCTGGAGCCTGGGGAATCTACCGTCGTTCACCACCAGCCTCGAAATTGTGGGCTTCAGCAATCCTCCCACATCAGCCCCCTGAGTGGCCAGTAAGACGGGCGCCTCGACCCCAGACCCCCTGTTTGGATGGGTGCGAAGACTATCTCTCCTTGTGTGGCCCCAGCTGACATTTGGCTTCTAGCTGTAGCCGTCTTCCCACTCAGACTCCCAGAGTTCTGG
>NW_007139822.1:0-648 GCF_000164805.1 Carlito syrichta | reverse complement strand
GTCAGTGGTGGGAAAGCTGGTTTTCTTCTTTCTTTTTTTTTTTTTGAGTTGGAGTCTCACTCTGTCACCCAGACTGGAGTGCCGTGGACGCTCCCGGCCACCGCAACCTCAACCTGCTGGGCTCCAGCGATCCTTCTGCGTCAGCCTTCCGAGTAGCCAAAATTACAGGCATGCGCTACCACACCCGGCTGATTTTTTCATTTATTGTAGAGATGAGGTCTCACTCCCCAGGCAAGTCTCGAACCCACTGGTTCAGGCAATCCACTCACCTCAGCCTCCCAATGTGCTGGGATTACAGGCTGAGCCACCACTCCAGGCTATTTATTATCTTGATTCATCTATTCTTCCTTTCTTCCAATTTTTTTGGATCTTCCCATCCCCTTCCCTGGGGCTTAGACTCCATGAAGGGCGATAATTTGTGGGAGATTACTTAGTGCTAAGGCACTGGGGATGAATGAAGTGGTGGAACTGTATAGCTGTGTCTTTGTCATCGGTCTACACTGAGGCATGCTAGGATGTCCTCCCTCCTGATGACCAGGTTTGAAGATCTCTGCTTCTTGTGGCCTCAAACGTGTAGCATGGAATTCTGACAGAAACCAGACATCTCAGCTGCTTTCACACTCCTCATGTACCCCATTCCCAGACCCA
>NW_007139821.1:0-548 GCF_000164805.1 Carlito syrichta | reverse complement strand
TGCTCACGACGGAGCCACCAACCCAATCTCGGTAGCTGGCAGCAGGTCGTGACCCTGAGGGCGATCCTGGAAACCCCAATTGCGGAGGGCCCCGACAAGGGCTGAGTCTCCGGCGCCCCTCCTCCTGCCCTGATCCAGCCATGGGAGAAAGGGCGGGGTCAGAGAAGGACCTGGAGGACTTGGGAGAGCCCAGTGGTGAGTCTGGGCTGACCCATCCCAGTCCTACCCAGCAACCCTCTGAATGCCAGACCAGCAAGGCAGGGCGCAACTGAGAAGGACAAGCCCAAGCAGAGCCTGGACTCAGATGCAGCAGGAGAACTCCATTTCAGAACAGGCCTGGCTGAGGCATTCCTGCCAGGATATACCTGGGGAAGGGACGGTCCTGCCCCTTGATACCGGAGCGCCTCTCCCTGGCCATGCCAGAGTGGGAGGGGAGCAGTGCAGTCACCCCCAACTTCCTCTCCTCTTTCCCGGCTCCAGACGCTGGGGAGAGAATGAAAGAGGCAGAAACCCTGGAGGAGACAGCAGAGCAGACAGCAGGAACAATG
>NW_007139820.1:0-880 GCF_000164805.1 Carlito syrichta | reverse complement strand
CAAGTGTTTATAGAATTCCTTTCACTTATTTCACAAAATGTCATCTACCTTGTTCGACATACTCACATCATTTTTCAACATGCTTGAACCTTCTGTTTTTGTTCTATACTTTCCTTAAACAACCATTCTATTATAGAACATACAAGATTCTTTTCTATACTATTATTTCTGTTTCCTTTATTCATTCGTACCAAAAACATACCTTATACCAACAACTTTCTTTACATTTTTCCTAACCTCAGAGCTGTAACCAAAGCAATAAGTTTATATGCAGTTGTGGGCTTGGATAGGATCCACGGTAGAACTATCAGGGGAATCCAAAGCTAAACAAAAGGCACCCAAAAAGCACAGTGGTGATGGCTCAGGGTAAAGAATAAAAATACAAGTTCCAATTTTTGTCATAATGTCCCTTCCCAATAATGGAGCTGGACACGTTGGCATAACAAAGAAGGAGTGTTGAAATATTTTATCTTCCAGAACACATGGAAGTAACTCTGTAGTGAGGGGCCTGGACTTTAAAGACTTTAAAGACTTTAACGGCCGTGTCCAACAGTTATGGTTGAGGGGTTTGTGGGCCCTTTTCTAATTTATAGTCAAAAGAACATGTTACTCTAGAGAGTTTAATTCAATATTAGTAAACTGCTGCAATGTCTCAGAGAGGTGACTTAGAAACATTGCTGGATTTTTATCAGGTCTTTTAAAAAAAAAAACTCTTTTTTTTAGCCAGGCTCGGTGGCTCAGCCTGCAATCCCATGCCTTTGGGAGGCTGAGGTGAGTGGATTGCCTGAGCCCACGGGTTCGAGACCCACCTGGGCAGCGAGACCTCATCTCTACAATAAATCAAAAAATCAGCCGGGCATGGTAGCGCATGCCTGTAATG
>NW_007139819.1:0-673 GCF_000164805.1 Carlito syrichta | reverse complement strand
AAGGTAAACACCAAACGTAATCTAGACCAACAGTTTCAATGATAAAATCATAAGTCAAAATAAGCGATCAGACTAGAGTCACTTCTGTGATCTCCGATTCCAGCCTCTCCCTTTTGTTTTTCATTGCAGCATAGGGGTGGGGCTTTGTCTCCTGTTTCACACTGTTGCCTTAGGAGCTGAGGTAAAGTTTGTTGCTAGGTGGGCGGGGCAATGGAAGTCTCTGCCTGGAGAATGGCGAGGCAGTTTAAGCAGATCTGTTTTTCTCCACTTGTCTGGGTCCTCTGGCTTGGGGTCTCACGCTGAGTGCCTCAGCCAGGGTGGACCCAGAGTTCCAGAGCTCCAAAGTTCCAAAGGGCAGGCTGTAAATGACGAGAGTGGCGCTGGGACCCTACAGAGTATTCAACCAGTAATGGAACCGGTGTCTCTGAGGGGCGGGCGCTCAGAGCCTCCCTGTGCGAGCTGTGGTGCTGGACGCCGGGCCGGGGAGAGAGCTGGAGGGAGCAGGGACCCAAAACTTCTCCACACGCTGCAATACCTGGCCTTAGAAATGAGGTAAAGTTTGTTGATAGGTGGGCAGGGCAATGGACGTCTCTGCCTGAGAAAGGCAAGGCAGTTTAAGCAGATCCGTTTTTCTCTGCTTGTCTGGGTCCTCTGGTTTGGGGTCTCATGCTGA
>NW_007139818.1:0-1173 GCF_000164805.1 Carlito syrichta | reverse complement strand
CAGTTTCATGATAAAATCATAAGTCAAAATAAGCGATCAGACTAGAGTCACTTCTGTGATCTCCGATTCCAGCCTCTCCTTTTTGTTTTCATTGCAGCATAGGGGTGGGGCTTTGTCTCCTGTTTCACACTGTTGCCTTAGGAGCTGAGGTAAAGTTTGTTGCTAGGTGGGCGGGGCAATGGAAGTCTCTGCCTGGAGAATGGCGAGGCAGTTTAAGCAGATCTGTTTTTCTCCACTTGTCTGGGTCCTCTGGCTTGGGGTCTCACGCTGAGTGCCTCAGCCAGGGTGGACCCGGAGTTCCAGAGCTCCAAAGTTCCAAAGGGCAGGCTGTAAATGACGAGAGTGGCGCTGGGACCCTACAGAGTATTCAACCAGTAATGGAACCGGTGTCTCTGAGGGGCGGGCGCTCAGAGCCTCCCTGTGCGAGCTGTGGTGCTGGATGCCGGGCCGGGGAGAGAGCTGGAGGGAGCAGGGACCCAAAACTTCCCCACACGCTGCAATACCTGGCCTTAGGAAATGAGGTAAAGTTTGTTGATAGGTGGGCAGGGCAATGGACGTCTCTGCCTGGAGAAAGGCAAGGCAGTTTAAGCAGATCCGTTTTTCTCCGCTTGTCTGGGTCCTCTGGTTTGGGGTCTCACGCTGAGTGCCTCAGCCAGGGTGGACCCAGAGTTCCAGAGCTCCAAAGTTCCAAAGGGCAGGCTCTAAACAGCGAGAGTGGCACTGGGACTCTACAGAGGACTTCAGCCAGTAATGGAACCGGTGTCTCTGAGGGGCGGGCGCTCAGAGCCTCCCTGTGCCACCGGCGGTGCCGGGTGCCGGGCCAGGGGAGAGAGCTGGAGGGAGCAGGGACCCAAAACTTCCCCGCACGTTGCAATACCTGGCCTTAGGAAATGAGGTAAAGTTTGTTGATAGGTCGGCAGGGTAATGGAAGTCTCTGCCTGGAGAATGGCAAGGCAGTTTAAGCAGGTCTGTTTTTCTCCACTTGTCTGGGTCCTCTGATTTGGGGTCTCATGCTGAGTGCTTCAGCCAGGGTGGACCCGGAGTTCCAGAGCTCCAAAGTTCCAAAGGGTAGGCTCTAAACAGCGAGAGTGGCGCTGGGACCCTACAGAGGACTTCAGCCAGAAATGGAACCAGCGTCTCTGAGGGGCGGGTGCCCAGAGCCTCCCTGTGTGA
>NW_007139817.1:0-777 GCF_000164805.1 Carlito syrichta | reverse complement strand
TCCCAGTGACTGACTCTTCTCTGTGAGCATTGACCCAGTGACTGAGTCCCTTCCATTGTATTTGCCCCAGTGACTGAACCTATTTTGTGATTGGTTCCCTACTGACCGCAGTCCCTTCTAAATGGTTGTCCAGGTAACTATCCTTTCTCTGTGATGAATGTCCCACTTACTGAGCCTCTTCAAAAGTGGGTGCCTTAGTGACTAGTCCTCCTTTGTGCTAGTTATCCCCATAAATGACCCTCTTGTGTGATGATTGCCCCAGAGACTCTCCCTTACGTGTAATGGATATCCAAGTGACTAGCCCTTCTCCAGAAATGGTGTACCAGTGATAGGACCTCCACTGTTATTGGTGCTACAGTGACAAACTCTCCTCTGTGTTAACTGTTCCAGTGCCTAGCCTTCATCTTTAATGTGTGACTATGAGACTGGCTCTACTCTGTGATGGTTGTCACAGTGACTAGACCTGCTTTAGGCCCCAGTGCATGCTCCTTCTCTGTGATGTGTATATTAGTGACAGACCCTCCTGTGTAGTGGATGACCCAATGACTTGTCCTCATCCGTGATGGCTATCACAATGACTGTCACTCCTCCATAACTGGTGTCCTAGTGACTAGTCCACCTCACTAGAGGGTCAACACTGCATGGTGCTCTACCATTATGGGTGGCCCATTGACTCACACATCTTCATTATGAGTGCCCCAGTGGCTGGTCTTCCTCTGTGATCAGTGTCCCACTTACTGGAACTTCTCCATTGTTGTGTCCCAGTGACTGGTCCTC
>NW_007139816.1:0-805 GCF_000164805.1 Carlito syrichta | reverse complement strand
CTCCAGTGACTGGACCTCCTCTCTGATGAGTGCCTCAGTGACTGTTCTGCCACTGTGATATGTGCCACATTGACTTACCCTTCTCCTAATGAGTGTCCAATAACTGCCCTCCGCTGGAATGGGTGCCTCAGTAACTGTCCTTTCTCTTGTATTTTTGTCCCGGTGCCTAGACTTATTCCGTAATCAGTGCACCAGTAATTGGTGTACTGACTTATAAGTTCCCCAGTGCTGTGTCCCCTTCATGAATGGGTGCCTCAGTGACTATCCCTTCTCTTTAATGGGTTCCTCAGTGTCTGACTCTCCTCTTTGATTATTCCCCAGACTGGTCCTCCTCTGGAATGGCTAATCACTGGGATTAGTCCCTCTCTGACATGGGTACCCATGTTTTTGGTTCCTTTCTGTGATATTTGCCCCAATGATGGAAGTACCTCTGTGATGGGGGCTCTAGTAACTTTTGTAATGCTATTATGTGTACCCCAGTGACTGGCTGTCTCTATAATGGGCGTCCTATGGATGGAACTCCTCTGTGATGGGTGCTCCAGTGAATTGCCCTTTTCTGGAATTTCTGCCTCAGTGACCACCCCTTTTCTCTAATGGGTACCTCAGTTTCTGGCTCTCCTCTGTGATAGTTCCCCATTAATTTGTCTTGGTAATGGGTGTCACAATGCCGCCTTCCTCTATGAAGAGTGCGCAAGTGTCTGGCTTTTTTCTGCAATGTTTGCCACAGTAATGGCCCTCACCTCTGCCATGAGTAAATTCAGTAACTAGCGTTCTGTTGTGATATTTACCCCAGTGACTGGCTGTC
>NW_007139815.1:0-544 GCF_000164805.1 Carlito syrichta | reverse complement strand
ATTGAATGGCCCTCATCTGTGATAGGTACCCTAAAGAATGACCTCCTTTTTGAGATGTGACAAAGACAATGACCTTCCATTATGATGGGTGCCCCAGTGACTAGGCTTCTTCTGTGATCAGTGCTCCAGTGACTAGATCTCTTCAGTACTGTGCCCCAGTGAATGGGCCTCCATTGTGATGGGTGCCTCAGTGACTGGCAGTCCATTTTTTTTTATCACTACCACAGTGAATTACCCTCTTTCTCATGGTTGCCCCAGTGACTTGGCCTCCTCTCTGAGGTTTACCATAGTGACTAGTCCTCCTGTGTGATGGGTGCCCTACTGAATGAACCTCCTCCTAATGGGTGCCACAATGATTGGCTCTCCTCTGTGATGGGTGCTTCTGTGGCTGGTCCTCTTCTGTGGTCGGTTCCTCAGTGACTTTGCCTCTTCTGAGAATGGTGCCCCAATGAATGTCTCTTGACTGTGACAGGTATTCTAGTGACATCTCTCCTCTATGATAGCTGCCCAGTGACTAATTCTATTCCACAATAGTTGGTCCAGT
>NW_007139814.1:0-677 GCF_000164805.1 Carlito syrichta | reverse complement strand
TTTATAAAACTGAATTATCTATATATTTCAGAATTTCCTCGTCTTTTTTTCATTGATTTATTTTAATTATATTTGTCTTGTTGTTGTTTAAACATGTCAAGTAAGTATAGACTCTCCTTTTCATAATTTATTTTTTAGGTAAAAGTAGGAGATTATTTTGTGCATAAGCCACAGGTATTTGCTTGTTTATAGTTTTTTAATGAGTCTTTGTGCCAGGCCCATCATGCAAGTGATAACACAGCACCCAACAGTGGTTGAAATTCCTGCAATTATAACCCGAGATGTTAAAACACAGGCAACCATACTTTTTTGTTTTCCCAAACATTGTTCTAGTCAGTTTGGAAAAGGATTTTTGAACCAGAATTTTCAGCCAGGGACATTAGCCCTTGTAATACCTCAATAATGCTCCCATCTAGGGCAGTAATGTTCGGAATGAAACGGCAAAATTTTTCACCCAGCATAACACAAATATCTTTTTTTCTGCTAATATTATGTCTAATGTTATTCTATTCTCCCAGGTCATCCTGCTGAAAACATCCCATTGGGTAGCTAATCCTTGAAAGACATCACCAGTATAGTTTATAATTTTTTTTATTATTGAGAATATAATTAATTCAATTTACATTTTTATTAATAGTAGACCATCAAAAAGGTTCAGACTTAAACCCTGCAGCTAT
>NW_007139813.1:0-5291 GCF_000164805.1 Carlito syrichta | reverse complement strand
AATAATATGATTATTCCCTTCATAGTTGGGTACTACTTAATCTTACTTTAGAATGTTGGTCAACTATTTGAAACAATTTCCACCTTTCATTATACTCCTTGGAGTTCTTAGGTGATTTTTGAGTGTAGTTTAATGAGTTCATCCTTTCACTGCCATTCAGACGGCAGTCTTACTGGTCAGTAGCACTTCATAGGGACCTTCTTCCTTTGGTTGAAGCTTGTCTTCTCTTCAAGTCTTGAGGTGATAAATGACAAACTTGAGAGAAGGCGCAAGAAACCATTTTAACCTTAGAGAAGATATGGTGGAGGAGACAGCCAGTATGTACTCTCTCAGGAACTTGTCTTCCACCTATATAGTTGGCAAGTCTGTTGCTCTACCTAAATATGGTTACCTGTATAGTAACTAATAGGGTGACAAGTACACATGCTTTCAATGAGCTGTCCTGATTCTGAAAAGAGCTAAATGGAGGAACTTTGTCCATGGCAACTTTGTTTCTAGCACCTATTTGGTCAAATGTATTTGTTTCTTATGTTGTTTTTGTTTTTGAGTTGGAGTCTCTTTCCATCACTAAGGTTGGAGTGCAGTAGCGCATTCATGACCATCCCAGCATCGACTTGCTGAACTCAGGTTATCCTTCCACCTCGGTCTTTCACTTAGGCAGAACTACAGGTGTGCACAACATGTCCATCTAATTTTTTGATTTATTGTAGAGATGAGGTCTCACCAATTAGCCCAGGCTGTTCTCAAATCCATGGGCTCAGGCAATCCCCTCATCTTGGCCTCCCAAAATACTAGGATTACAAGATTCAGCCACAGCGCCAAGCCTGGTCAAATGTTTTTAAAGAGTTTGGTTCTTTTTTTTTCATAATAAATATTTTTTTAATTATGATGTTGTGGGGTACAGTTAAGGGTTAGGTATACCAACAGGTTTCATTCACGCACCCTATTGATTAGAGGTGCTTCCCCATCCCCAGACAGATATTTGCTCGTTAATCCCATCTCCCTCCTCCCCCATAGTTTCCCACTACTGTCAGTCATTTTCTTATAGTATTAGATTGGGTGTTCAAGGTCCACTGTATGAGTGAGAACATGTGATACTCAGATCTTTGTTTTTGTGAGAGGTCACTCAGTATTATAGACTCTAGTTCCATCCAGGTTGCTGTGAAATTCATGATTTTGTTCTTTTTTTATGGCTGCATAGTATTCCATCGTGTATATGTACCACATTTTTCTAATCCAATCCTCTTTTGATGGGCAGCGTGGTTGCTTCCAGGTTCTTGCTATTGTGAGCAATGCTGCGATAAACATACGTGTGCAGGTGTCTTTTTTGTAGAGTGATTTGTGTTCTTCCGGATATATTTCCATTAGGGGGATTGCGGGGTCATGTGGGAGGTAGATATTTAGAGATTTTAGGAATCGCCACACTGCTTTCCACAGAGGTTGCACTAGTTTACACTCCCACCAACAGTGTAGAAGTGTTCCCTTTTCTCCACACCCTCTCCAGCAGCTGTTCTTTTTTTGAGGTGTTGATAATTGCCGTTCTGACTGGAGTTAGGTGGTATCTCAGTGTGGTTTTGATTTGCATCTCCGTGATTATTAGGGAAGTGGAACATTTCTTCATATGTCTGTTGGTTGCTCGGATGTCTTCCTTTTTAAAGTGTCTGTTCATGTCTTTTGCCCATTTTATAATGGGGTTGTTTTTTTTTTTCTTTTCAGCACGTTTGAGTTCCTTGTAGATCGAAGATGTTAAGCCTTTGTCTGACCTGGTGTTGGCAAATATTTTTCCCAGTCTGTAGGCTGTCTCCCTGCTCTCTTGATGGTTTCTTTGGCTTTGCAGAAGCTTGTCAGTTTAATAAGGTCCCACTTGTCTATCCTCTCTCTTATGACCAGTGGGTTTTGTGTTTTATTCAGGAATTGGAGGCCAGTTCCAATTTCCATGAGGGTATATCTCTCATTTTCTAAGGTTCTTATGGTTTGAGGTTTTACATTTAGGTCTCTGATCCATTTGGAGTTAACCTTTGTGCATGGGGATAGGTAGGGGTCCTGTTTCAATCTTCTGCATGTGGTCAGACAGTTTTTCCAGCACCATTTACTGAATAGGTGTGAGATTCAAGAGTTTAGCCTCACTTTATAGGTGGTCTCCTTGGTTATTTCATCAAACAGTCTGTTGCAAACTGCCTTAAAGGAGTCCCTTTTCAATAACTATTGGTATGTTTTACTGCAATTCAGCAGGGAGAAATTCATTTTTATAACCTCTTTACTAATTTTGCATGGACCAGTTCTTTTCCCTTACTATTTGTGACATCTTTTGGTGACTTTCTTATTTGCAAGCAATTTCAGAGCCTGATTAAAGGCAAAAAGTTCATAAGTTTGTGGAGACCATTTGTTAGGTAACCTTCCCTCCTCACAGGTAGACAACTGATCTCCATCAATAGCATAGCAGTTATGCTTTTTCCTTAAATTATTCTGAAGGATTCAGTTATGAATAGTTTGATTCCACCATGCAGTGGCATTTTTCCCGTCTGGTCTTTTTTTTTTTTTTTTTTGGTATTTAACAATATCTGGACAATTATGACCCAATTTCTCTTGAATCCTTTTCTTCTTGGTGCTTAAGAAGTCCACCACATTGAGGCAGGAATCTATAGTTTGTATCAAATTATTCTAAACCTCATATTTTATAGTTTGGGATCTTTTAACCAATGTCCAGCTCTTTGTTTAGGATAGCCTGTATTGATGTGTGGGTACTGACCATGAGGGCTTCTCTAAAAGTCAATTTCTGACTATCTTCCACTAAAAAGGCAGTGAATTCTACAACCTGAAAACATTCAGGCTAACTCCTAGACATAGGATTTAACAATTTGAACATGAAAACAATTGGTTACTTCTTTCCACCTTGCTGTGTGTAAGCACTCTGATTGCTGCACTCTGATCCACAATCAAAAATAAGTGAAAGCACTTTTCTAAAAATGGAAGTGCTAAAATAGGAGCTGTGATTGTGGTTAGAGTTCATTTTATCCCTTCTATAATTTGTACTTCTTCAGCAGTCCATTGGAAAGAATCTATTTCTCCTTCTAACACCTTAAACTATAAATCTTTGTTTTTTTCTAGCATAAAAACAAATCCACTATTTGCAATACCCTATTAGGTCTAAAAACTTTCTGAATTCCCTCTTTCTCTTTGGTAAAGGGCAGCTAATTATTCCAGTTACTTTTGTTCTGGGTTGATTGTCTGCCTTTATTAATCAGATTCCCCAGGTATTTAATTTCTTTTTATACAAATTGTAACTTGTTTTGAGGCACTCAGTCTCTGATATCCTAGGATGTAAGCAAATGTATCGTGGCTCGTTTCAAAACTCAGTTTTCTAAGTAATGAAAAATGTTTTATGTCACAATAGTAGTTAAAACTGAAGAAAAAATTGCAACAAAGTTACTTGTACACAAAGAATTCTTTCATATGATCCCCTTTGCAAACCTTGTGGGAGGCAGGAACTATACAAAGGGACTTTGCACTCTTTTTGTACTTATGATACATCTCAGCTACATTTACTCTCAACCTCTAAGAATTCCACAACCAATAAGACAAAACTTACAGTTCAAGATTTCCTACCTTGGCTGACATACGAGGTTGCCTGATTACTGCAGTTCCTGCTTTTCTTTTCGCCTGTGTGTCGCTTCCACTACCTCTGGCAAAATATTCTCGGAATTACCTGCATTTCTGAGAGCAGCCGAGACACCAAAGCAGAGTAGGCCACCCAAAATGAGATGGGGTGCATCTCCTCTCTGCTGGGGTTCCCCTCCCACTGATGCACATTATCCCATAGGAGCCCCCAAATTGTGAGAAATGAACTCACTGGTCCAAAATGAAAGGATGAACACAGATCAAGAGTGCAGCAGAAGTGAGAGTTTAATGACGGTCTTGCAAGGTCTGGTGTATGGTGTGGAGGTACACCCAACAAGCAATTTATTCCTTAGTGCGCAGGTCCCTGCCCCAGTTCCTCATTTACAGAGGTCTGCAGGTTCAAATATTTTTTTTCAGAAACCACCTACGGGGTTTCTAGTCCAACTAAGGCTATAATAAATGCTTATTTCTTTTTGATTGGAGAATTTGCTTTTCCTCATTTCTGAGTAAGTTTCCTTTCCCTAATATGGCTGCTACAATGTTCCTCTTTTTTCTAAAAGGCCTTTGTTCATATCTGCTTTTTAGTATGTACTCTAGGTCAGGTTAACATACTTTTTTTTCATTTTAGGAAACTGAATCATATATTATCTTTCACACGCATGACTAGTGCACTTTTGTGATGGGTACCAAAGTGACTGTCTCTCCTCTTTGACGAGTGTAGCAGGGACTGGTAGTCCTTTTAGATGGGTGCTCCAGTTATTGATCTTCTTCTGCAACACTTGACCCAATAAGTGGCCATCCTTTGTTACGGGTGCCTCAGTGACTGGTTCTTTGTTTTTGGTGTCCCATTGACTGACCCTCATATGTTATGGATAACCCAGGGACAGGCATTCTCTGTGATGAGTAACCACATGTCTGGCCCTCCACTGTTATGGGTGTCCCAGTGACTGATCTCCCCTGTGATGGATGCCCCCAGTGATTTGTCCTCTGTGATGGGTGTTCTAGTTTCTAAGCCTCCTCCATAATGGGTGTCTCAGTCACTAGTCCTCCATTGTGAAGGGTATCACAGTGTTTGGACCCCCTTTATAATAGATGCTCCATTTTCTGGGTCTCCTTCATGTTTGGTGCCCCAGTGACTGTTCTTCCTTCAAAGTGGGTGCCACAATTAATAGTCCTCCTTTGTAACAGCTGATCCACTCACTTTTTCTTTAGTGATAGGTGGCTGAGGGACTGGGTGTCCTCTAATTTGTGCACAGGTGTAGAGCCACTATCCATAATGGATGTGCTTGTGACTAACTCTCTGTTATGCTGGGTTACGTGGTGACACGTACTCCTCTGTGATAGGTGCCCCAGTGTAAGGCCCCTTTTGGAGTTGGTGCCCTAGTGACTGGGCCTCCTCTATAATGGGTGCCCCAGCAACTAGATTTCCCCCATTTTTAATGCTTCAGTACTAAGTCACACCTGTGATTAGTGCTGTATTGACTGGGCCTCCACCATAACGGTTAAACTTTGTGAAGTCTCTTCTCCATAATTGGTGACTCAGTGACTTGCACTCATCTGTTATGGATGCCACAGACACTCGCCCTTCTCTGTTTTGGGTGTATTAGTGACAGTCCTTTGTGAGGGGTGCCCTGGTGAATGGCCCACATCTATGTGTGGTGCCCCAGTGACAG
>NW_007139812.1:0-833 GCF_000164805.1 Carlito syrichta | reverse complement strand
TAGGTATACCAACAGGTTTCATTCACGCACCCTATGATTAGAGGTGCTTCTCCATCCCCAGACAGATATTTGCTCGTTAATCCCATCTCCCTCCCTCCCCCATAGTTTCCCACTACTGTCAGTCATTTTCTTATAGTATTAGATTGGGTGTTCAAGGTCCATTGTATGAGTGAGAACATGTGATACTCAGATCTTTGTTTTTGTGAGAGGTCACTCAGTATTATAGACTCTAGTTCCATCCAGGTTGCTGCGAAATTCATGATTTTGTTCTTTTTTTATGGCTGCATAGTATTCCATCGTGTATATGTACCACATTTTTCTAATCCAATCCTCTTTTGATGGGCAGCGTGGTTGCTTCCAGGTTCTTGCTATTGTGAACAATGCTGCGATAAACATACGTGTGCAGGTGTCTTTTTTGTAGAGTGATTTGTGTTCTTCCGGATATATTTCCATTAGGGGGATTGCGGGGTCGTATGGGAGGTAGATATTTAGAGATTTTAGGAATCGCCACACTGCTTTCCACAGAGGTTGCACTAGTTTACACTCCCACCAACAGTGTAGAAGTGTTCCCTTTTCTCCACACCCTCTCCAGCAGCTGTTATTTTTTTGAGGTGTTGATAATTGCCGTTCTGACTGGAGTTAGGTGGTATCTCAGTGTGGTTTTGATTTGCATCTCCGTGATTATTAGGGAAGTGGAACATTTCTTCATATGTCTGTTGGTTGCTCGAATGTTTTCCTTTTTAAAGTGTCTGTTCATGTCTTTTGCCCATTTTATAATGGGGTTGTTTTTTTTTTCTTTTCAGCACGTTTGAGTTCCTTGTAGATCGAAGATG
>NW_007139811.1:0-445 GCF_000164805.1 Carlito syrichta | reverse complement strand
TCTCCTCTGTGATGGGTGCCTCATTTACTGATACTCCATTTAATGGGTTCTTCAGTGACTGACCCTCTTTGTTATTGATGTCCCTATGACGTGGTGTCTTCTGTAATTTGTACCCCAGTGACTGGGCTTCATCTCTGATTGGAACCCCAGTGACATGCCTTCATATATGAGGAGTGCCCCAATCTTCAATCATTCTCTGATGGGAGTCACAGTGACAGGGACACCTCCATGATGGGTGTACTGGTGATTTGACCTCCTCTGTGATTGGTGCTCCAATGAATGGCGATCCTCTGTGATGTGTGCCCCAGTGACTAACCTTTTCCTGTGATGGATGACTTAGAAACTCGGCATCTTTAAAAATTAGTACTCAGTGACTGGCCCTCTTCTTGATGTGTGCCACAGTGACTGAGCCTCCTCCATAACAGGTTTTATCTGGATTCAGTCT
>NW_007139810.1:0-719 GCF_000164805.1 Carlito syrichta | reverse complement strand
TGTCACAGTTACTGGACTTCCCCCATGATTGGTGCCCTAGTGACTGCCCTCTGTTGTGGTGGGTGCCACAGTGACAACCCCTCTTCTGTGATGGGTGTTACAATAAATAGCCCTCCTCTGTGATGCATTACTTTGTGACTGGCCCTTCTCTGTGCTGGGTACCACAATGACTCTCCCTGCTCTGTAATGGATGCCACAGTGATTGACCAACTTCTGCTATAGGAGACCTGGTGACTAAACCTCCACTGTGTTGTATACACCAATAAATGACCCTCTTCTGTGATGGCTGGCCCTGTGTCTGGTTATCCTCTGTGTTGGGTGTTCAAGTTATTAGGCATGATCTGTAGAGGGTGTCCCAGTGACTGGTCCTCCATTGTGATGTGTAACCCATTGACTGATCATCTTCTGTGATCAGAACCCCAGTGAATGGCCTTGTTTCTAATTGATGTCCCTCTAACTGAATGTTCTCTCTGATTGTCGCCTCAGTGCCTGGCCTTACATTATGAATGCCTCAGGGACTGGCTATCCTCTGTGATGGGTGCAAAAGGGACTAGCCCTCATCCGTGATGGATGTCCCATTGACTTACCTGCCTGTGATAACTACCCAGGTGAATACCCCTCGTTTTTGATAGCTGTCCTAGTAACTGGCATTTCTTTGTGTTCAGTGCTACAGTGACTGGGTGCCCCAGTAACTGGGGTCTCCTCTGTGTTTGTTTCCC
>NW_007139809.1:0-631 GCF_000164805.1 Carlito syrichta | reverse complement strand
GTGATGGATATCTCAGGCAATGGTCATCTCATGAGATCACTGTCCCAGTGACTGTCTCCTCTCTAAAGCTCCTTCAGTGAGTATCCCTTCTTTGGGTTGGTGCCTCATTACTGGTCCTCCTCTGAGGTTTATGCTTTAGTAAAATAATCTCCTTTGTGATGGATGTTCCCAGAGTCTGTCCTTCCTCTGGGATAAGTTATCAAGTTCCTCTTCTTCTATGATCAGTCCCGAATTACCTGAGCTCCATAATTGGTGACCTAGTGACAGGGTGTCCTAGTGACTGACCTACCACTATAATGTTTGCTGTAGTGACTGACTCCTCTGTGGTGGGGTCCCCTGAGACTGACTTTCTTATGTGATGGGTGTACCAGTGATTTGCCTTCTTCTGTGATGTGTGCATTACTGATTAGACCTCTTTCATTATGGGTGCCCCAGTGACAGGCCCTCCTCTGTGATGGCAGGCCCACTCCTCCACAGTGGGTGCCTCAGTGTCTAGCTCACCTCTGTGATGGATGTCCCAATGACTAACCTTTCTCCCAAAATGCAGGTCACAATGATTCAACCTCCTCTGTGATTTGTGCCCTAGTGACTAGCTCTCATTTGTTCTTGTGTGCCTCCATGATTGGCCCTT
>NW_007139808.1:0-2964 GCF_000164805.1 Carlito syrichta | reverse complement strand
CCCTGGAGATGGGTCATCTCAGTAATGGGTGCTTCAGGGACTAGTCGACCTCTGTTGTGGATATCCAGTGACTCTACTTACTCTGTGCTGGATGCACCAGTAAATGTTGGGAGCAAGCCATGGAGACCTGTCTGCTGACAAAGTCCAGGGAGCTGAAGACCCTGGATCGCAAAGCAAACCTGGACAGCTGAAACACTTGCTTCTTCTACTTTTTGTATTAATGTAGCTGAAAAATTTTGTGCAGTCTGAAGACAGAAAGCAAAATTCCACTCACGCCTCCACTATCCCTTGCCAAAAGGCAAAAGAAGAATTTATGAGAAAATTACCTTCCCTTCATTTGAACTAGGTTTCCATGTCCCTGGCCTCCTGGTATTAGACCACACAATCACTTGATTAATCATTGTAGTTGGGAAAATTGTAAAAAAATCAGAATTTAATGTTTGTCAGATAACTCACTGGCCTTGCCAGGAAATTATCAATAGGGATTTTAAATATCATATTCGGGTAGATAATCGCTTGTAAGATTTTATTTCTTCTGATTGGTGACTCATTGGAGAAATTTGAGAAGCTACAGTTCGTATTTTTAGGAAGAGTGCCAATGTGAACATTACATTTACTTAATTTCTGCATGTGATATATTATGCTTAGGAGATTAGCAATCACATAAATGTTATAGAACTTCATGTTATTCAGACTAAGTTTTTAACATAGAGTTAAGGACATAAAGTTAAGATTATAGAATTTTAAGCATAAGAAAATACAAAGCAGGTTCATGATATGAGTGTGTTATGTTAATCACTAGAAATGAGTTAATAGGCTTTGAGGATAGAAAATAATTATAGAAAAGGCTTAAGACACGTGTTCTTTGTTAAGAAAAAATAACCATTGTAGAATAGCCTTGAAAAATGGGTCTTTTAAGAATTTAAGGAGTTGGAATATACAAAGTGGTCAAGACAATAGATAGCAGCTGGGAATTAAGAGAATAAAATTAATAAAGTAGGAGTTATGCTTAAGGGAGGAACAGAATGCTCTGAAGACCACAAGACAGTGATATCTTTTTTTAAAAAGAGTATCTGCACATGAGGGTATTCACAACACAGTGGTTTTATAAAAAACATCACATATCAGTTGCTTGCTCTGTTCTTTGTCTTAAACAAGGTTACTAATTGTGTCTGGTGCCAAGAATTTTTCAAAGACTACTTCTTTGTAAAAAAAAGTATATAAGCTGGATGTTAACTAACACTAAATGGCATCTGTCCTGCTAACATTAGAGTCAGTTATCCGAGTGTTTCCTTCAACACTGACTCCGTTCCTCCTTCAGCAAGTAACTACAGCTTATCTGTGTTGGGTGTCTTAGTTTTGGGTTTCCTTTGTGATAGATGCCCCAGTGACTGTTTCTCCTCTGTGATCAGTGTGCCAGTGATTGACCTTTCTTCTGAGAGCTCCTGTAACTGGACTTCTCTCAGATTGGTTCTAGCCATTATTTATAATGCGTGACTCAGTGACTGCCTCTTCTTTGTCCTCTGTGATAGATACCACAATGTCAAGATCTTATCTACGATGGCACCACACTGAATTTGCCTCTTCTAGTGTGGCTGTCCCAGTTACTGGCCTTAATGTGTGATTGAAACTGTAATGACTAAAACCTCCTAATCAGCACCAATGACTGGCCCTTTTCCATAATGTGTGCCTCAGTGCCTTGCCCTCATTTCTCATGAGTGCCTCAATGATTAGCTCTCCTTTGTGATGGTTGCCCATTGACAGGCTTTCCTCAGTGACAGATGCCTCAGTGACTGGTTCTCCTTTCTGATTGATCTCGTGGTGACTGTGTCTCCTCTCTGATGATTTCCCTAGTGAGGAGAACTCTTCTGTGATGTGTGCCCCAGTACCTGACCCTCCACTATAATATATACATCAGTGACTAGTACTCATGTGATAGGTGCCCCAGTTTCTGGCCCTACACTGTTGATTGCTCCAATGAATGTTCCTTCTCTGGGATCAGTACCCCATGCATGGAATCATCCATAATAGATGCCCTAGTGACTAACATTCCTCTGTAATGGGTGCTTAAAAATCTGGCTCTCTCCTGGAATGGGTGTTCCAGTGCCTGGCTCTATCCTGTGATGGTTGACCCAGTAACTGGGCCCCCTCCCTAATTTGTGCCCCAGTGAATAGACTCCCTCTATTAATGGGTGTCTCAGTGACAAGAATTCCTCTGTGAATTGTGGCCCAGTGATGGGTATGTTTTCAAAATATTTTAACCAGTGACTAGCCTTCTTCTGTGAAGGTTGTTTCACTTAATTTGACTCTTCTCCAATGGGTGCTTCAGTGTCTAGACCAGCTCTGTGTAGGGCATTTAGGTGACTGATCATCTTCCAAAATGGGTGCTCCAGTGATTCACTCTCCTCAGTGATGCTTGCCTTTGTAAATGGACCTCCTTTGAGATGATCTCTCCAGAAGCTGACCCTCATCTGTGTTGCTTGTTCCAGTGACTAGCCCTCCTCCAAAACTGATGCCTCAGTGACTAATACTCCTTTGTACTGGGGTCCTAGTCACTGAACATAAATGAGATAGGTGCCCTAGTGACTGGTCCTCCTCCATTATGGATGCTCCAATCACTCTGCCTCCTCTGTGTTTGACACCCAATGACTGGTCCTCCTCTATAATGACTGTCACAGTAAATAGCCCTCCTCTCTAATGAGTGTCCCTCTTATGGAGCTTCCTTCATAATTCTTGTCACAGAAAATGACTCTCCTTTATGATGAATGTCCCAGTGACTCAACCTCATCCTTAATTGGTGCCCGGGTGACAGAACCTTCCCTTTCATTGGTATTCCAATGACTGGTCATCCCATGTGATGGTGCCACTGTGGCTAGCCTTCTTCTATAATGAGTGTTTTAGTAACTGCACCTCCTCCAAAATGATGTTCCAGTAAGTAGACATCTTTTCTGAAAGTACACCAGT
>NW_007139807.1:0-628 GCF_000164805.1 Carlito syrichta | reverse complement strand
CCAGCCAACAAACACATGAAGAAATGCTCAACCTCACTAATCATCAGGGAGATGCAAATCAAAACCACACTGAGATACCACCTAACTCCAGTCAGAATGGCAATTATCAACAACTCAAAAAATAACAGCTGCTGGAGAGGGTGTGGTGAAAAGGGAACACTTCTACACTGTTGGTGGGAGTGTAAACTAGTGCAACCTCTGTGGAAAGCAGTGTGGCGATTCCTAAAAGCTCTAAAAATTGACCTTCCATATGACCCTGCAATCCCCCTACTGGGAATATACCCTGAAGAACACAAATCACTCTATAAAAAAGATACCTGCACACGTATGTTTATCGCAGCATTGTTCACAATAGCAAGAACCTGGAAACAACCATGCTGCCCATCAAAAGAGGACTGGATTAAAAAAATGTGGTACAGATACACGATGGAATACTACGCAGCCATAAAAAAAACCAAAATCATGAATTTCGCTGCAACCTGGATGGAACTAGAGTCTATAATACTGAGTGACCTCTCACAAAAACAAAAATCCGAATATCACATGTTCTCACTCATATAATGGACCTTGAACATCCAATGCAATACTATGAGAAAATGACGGATGGTACTGGGAAACTATGGGGGGG
>NW_007139806.1:0-881 GCF_000164805.1 Carlito syrichta | reverse complement strand
TACTACGCAGCCATAAAAAGAACCAAAATCATGAATTTCGCTGCAACCTGGATGGAACTAGAGTCTATAATACTGAGTGACCTCTCACAAAAACAAAAATCCGAATATCACATGTTCTCACTCATATAATGGACCTTGAACATCCAATGCAATACTATGAGAAAATGACGGATGGTACTGGGAAACTATGGGGGGGAGGGGGATGGGATTAACAGTAGCAAATATCTGTCGGGGGATGGGAAAACACTTCTTATTTACAGGGTGCCTGAATGAAACGTCATTGTACACCTACCCTTAACTGTACCCCACAAAACCATAATAAAAACTACTGATTAATGAAAAAAAAAAAAAAAAAAGAATTGAGATTCCAGAAGCAAAAACTCAATTACTCAACCAACTCATCTTTGACAAGGCCTCCACCACCTACCACTGGGGAGAGGAGAACCTATTCAGTAAATGGTACTGGGAAAACTGGCTGACCACATGCAGAAGATTGAAACAGGACCCCTATCTATCCCCATGCACAAAGGTTAACTCCAAATGGATCAGAGACCTAAATGTAAAACCTCAAACCATAAGAACCTTAGAAAATGAAGGAAATACCCTCATGGAAATCGGAACTGGCATCCAATTCCTGAACAAAACCCGAAACCCACAGGTCATAAGAGAGAAGATAGACAAGTGGGACCTTATTAAACTGACAAGCTTCTGCAAGGCCAAAGAAACCATCAAAAGAGCAGGGAGACAGCTTACAGACTGGGAAAAAATATTTGCCAACACCAGGTCTGACAAAGGCTTAACATCCTGGATCTGCAAGGAACTAAAACATGCTGAAAAGAAAAAAAAAAAACCCAATTATCAAATGGGCAAAAGATATGAAC
>NW_007139805.1:0-4872 GCF_000164805.1 Carlito syrichta | reverse complement strand
CCACCTTGATCTTGGACTTTCCAGTCTCCAGAACTGTGAGGAATAAATGGCTGTTGTTTATGCCACTCAGTCTGTGGCATTGTGTTATGAGAGCCTGAGCAGACTAAGACAGGACCCTTTCTTGAGTTCTTGCCACCCTGGGGTTCCATCTGTTGCACACCATTCCATGTCAGTTAGAACACCTGGTCCTGAGAGCATTAGAAATCTGAATTCTTTGGTGGCTCTGGTGCTTATTCGGGCCTTGGGGGCTCTCATGGATCACCCACAGCATATGGGAAACACCTCAAACCCCTCTGTGTTCCCAGAAGGTACCATCCTGTGGGATGACCACTCTCAGACTCCCACCCCTTGCTGCAGGCCTCCACACAAGGCAGCCTCCCAGGCCCTGGGGCATGACTAGCCAGGCGTGTTCCCTTCCAGCTGCAGTCACAGCAGCAGCCTTGTGAAGGTGAGGCAGGCGCTGGCTCCTTGGGGAAGCCAGGGTGTTTCAACACCTGTGGCCGGTGCACCATGCCCCTGGCACAGGCTGCTGCACCAGCTTCAGCTCCAACAACTGTCATCTGACATCCTGACATGGATGAGCTCTGGGAGCCAGGAGACCTGGGTAGCTGCTAGCTCTCTTCCACCATGCCCAAGTCCCTCGGCCCAGCCTGCAGCCAAGTCCCTCGGCCCAGCCTGCAGGTGCACGGCAGCCTGTTGCAGGTCCTAGGAGAAGGCCGTGGGATTCAGAGAGGCCTCCAAGGGAGGAATAGATGAAAAGAACAAAGGTGGCTAGGCCTTGGGTTGACAAGCTCATTGATAACAGTTTCGGGGGAGCAGGCCTGCCTGGTGACAACAAATTGCTCCTAGTGGCTTTTGCTGCCTGCAGGCTCCAGTCACAGAGAACAAGCTGTTAGGCTGGTCCCAAGGAGGCAACATTTCCCTTAGCAGAGGGACTCCAAGCCTACTCCCCACTCCCCAAGGCCTGCCCTTGTGGGAACTTTATGTGATAGATGTGAATGTTAAGGGACCCAGCACTGGGAGAAAAGTCGCAGCTGTAGTGAAGATAGCTGTCAGGTGCCACGTTCCAAATGTTAACCTTAATCGGGCGTGCCGGTTGCATCCAGGTGAGCCTTCACCTGAGGGGCAGGGATTCCTTTTGGCAACTCCATTTTGCATGTGCAGGAACTGGAGTTCAGAAAGTTTAATGTTCCCAGGGTCACTTGAAGGGAGAAAATGCTAGAGTCAAGATGGGAAGTTGACTGAGTCCAACTCCAAACCTTGTACCTTTTGTTGCTGTGCACATCTGTCTCCATAATTCAGGGAGGTTTTGAGGAATGTCCTTTTCTGCCGAGTTCAGGAACTGGGAGGTGGCCCACTGCGAAGGGTGCATAACCCAACCTGTCTCCTTAGATGCCACCAAATTCTCTCCAAGGGAAATGATAAGGCAAAGTCAAGCATGACTAGCCTCGGGCCAGTACGCTGGGTCATTGTCTGTAGGCAACGCCTCCTCTTCTGTCTCCATCCTGCCAGCTGGAACAATATAGCCAATATGTTCCTGCTCAAGGAGCATCTGCTTTGTTCTGAAAAATAAAATTCCAAACAGACTCATGTCCCCATATAAGATTCTCAGACTGCCCAGCCAGGCAAGCAGGCTCACTGTCTGGTAGGCAGTCAGTTGTGAGGGTGGCCTTCACTGTGTGCAGGGAAGACACTTGTTTATAGGTGGGTCTGGAGAGGGCCCAGGCCACCAGACCTGCATCCCAGGGCTCTGCACCCCTCCCCTAGCAGGCCCTGGAGGTTGACGAGCCCACATCGGCCCAACATGCCAGTGAGGCCTTTCTCTCCCCATTCCCTTTGCTTTTTTCTTTTTTAAACTGAAGGACAGTGTAGGCTGTCAGAGGGAGGGATCTAAAACATCAGTGATTTTTCACCTCTGGCTCAGAAAGGACTGGAGTCAGTGGTGAGGGCTTGAGCTAGAGGATGTTTACCTGACTGGTCAAGTTTACCTGTTTAAAAATAAATAAATACGGTGCATACCTAGTGTCAACTATATAATCACAATGAGTGACAGTTTTGGGGTCACATATATTAAAATAAAAATGCAGCGCCACCTTCTGTCTAACCTAATGGCCATGCATTCATTCATGTGTCCATTCACTGCTCTGCTTGCCTCCCATGATGCCTGCCTCACAAGTAGATTCATCCCACATCTCTATCCAAGAGGGATTCATAGTAGACCAGTTGTGTCTGCCTACTGTATCCCAGGGCTGCTTTACCTGATCAGCAGTTAATTCTTCTCTCAGTTTGGGGGCTACACATCTGCAATAAGTTGCCCTGATCTGAAATCAAGGTGTTGCCAGGGCTGTGCTTCTCAGGGGGCCTGGGGAAAAATTCATTCCTGGCCTCCTCTGGCTTCTGGTGGCTGCCACCAGTCCTTGGCTTGTGGCAACATCATGCCAATCTCTGCCTCCATGGTCACGGTGCCCCTTTGTCTTCTGTGTTGGGTCTCTTGTCAACTTCAAAAAAAGAATATTTGTGATTACAGTGTCCCCTTGCTGCAGAGGACCAGACCGGGCAGTGGGAACAACTCTCCCAGGCTCAGCCAGATAATCCAACATCATCCCACCCCCCATTTTGAGATTCTCTGTCCAATGAGATCCGCAATTGCCATGTAAGATAATACTTACAGGTCCCAGGAACTGGGACCTGATACATTTGGAAGCTGTTGTTTCGTCTACAACACCCACTATTACATGGTCAGCTAACTCGGTAGCCACATAATGGAATAAGATGCGCCTATCAGTTGTGGTGTTTGTGAAGATGATGTTGTCCATGTTTTTCCAATCCCCATGGTTCAGTGAAGCTAGCAGAAGATGACACTGCAACTCTAGTCTGCAACCAGGTCAATTTGCTGCCACCTAGACAAGGAAGACCTTTGTAGAATGATGGAAGCATTCGATTTTGTTTGTACTTTTCTGTTTTCCAAACATTCTGTTGAAAAGGATGCTTTCTTAGTCCATCACTGTATAACCCAAGATCCACAATGGGTTCTAGCCCAAGCAGGGGCTCTATACCTACTAAATGGATGAACCTTGATCACAAGGAAAGAGTGAACAGTTTCAGATGTGATATGAACTTGTACACAGCTCCCTCCCTGGCCCCAGGGCCTCCCTGCTGCATGCTGACCTGGGTGTCCAGTCCCTTTTGGCAGCACGTGGGAAGTCTGGGTACCACTACTTTGTTCTGCACCCTTCCTCCTATACCTGGTCCCCATTTAATTGGTGCTGAGGAATGACCACTGGGTCAGGCCCAGACCTCCACCGTTGGGCTGCACTGCTGGGACTTGGAGGGAGCATGACATGAATAATAGAGCCACACCCAGAGTAGCTGCCATGGCCTGTGGCATGTGGCCCTAACTTGGCTCCTGCCTGCAATTTCTAAGGCCCATACTAGAAAGATGAGGGATGTTTTATTCCCCTTTTACAGCTGAGGAAATTGAGGCTTGGAGAATTAAAGGGTTTTCCCAGGGCCACTCAGTAGATAAGGGTCAGGGTAGGATTTGAACCTGGGGCTCTGTCACTTCCAAGTCTGGAGTTTTTCCAGCAAGCTGGGCCAAGACAAATAGGCTAACAAAGCTGGGAAAACAAGGCTGGGGAAATTGGGTTGTGAAACACACTGTTTAAAGTTTTATTTTGTTTTCATTCTTTTCATCTGAAACAATCAAACATGTAGAAGGTGGGGGATGTCCTGTTATAAATGGTACTTGTCTATGGGTCAGGTTGTTCACTCAGCACTGTGGGAGTGAGGTTCCCCAGCTGTTGAGCAGATAAAGAAAGTTCCAGTGCCCTAGATTCTCTTTCCAGCTCTTTAAATTTATTTCGGTGCCGGTTCTGTTAGAATTGCCACTAAGGACTGGGGGCAATACCAGTGTCCCCTTGCTGCAGAGGGCCAGACCAGGCAGTGGGAAAAACTGCCCAGGCTCCTGCAAGCATGGGCTGCGGTGGGCCCTGGGCCCTGCTCCCGACTGGCTGGTCCACACCCCAGACTCTGCCACTTGTCATCCTTGCTGGTGCTCATGAGAGCAATGAGCTGAGTGTCACCCTTGCCGGCCAGTGCCAGGCAAGACAGGGCATCTACCCAACCAACCTGGCATGGCCCAGACTTCTGGATGGAAGTGGAATGTTTTCCTTTTGATGTATTTTCACTTGCACCTTTAAGAGCACTAAATTCACCCTGAAAGTGAAGTGGTTTATTTATGACCCCAGCCATCATGTGATGGTGAGTGCTGCCAACACACAGATGATTGTTCTTGGCATCATCCATTTTTGGTGATGTTTGCTCATTTGGTGATGTTAGCATTAAGCTGAAATATCGTTTGCCAGGGATCACTGCCCATCAGGCACTTAATTACATATAAAATTAGTTTTCCTTGCAGTTTCACCAAAAGTCCAAGGCACTGGGATAATTACTAAGGGAAAAGATAAAAATGCAAGTTTAACCCTCCAACCGTTTCACCAAATTGCAGTAAACAGGAACATGCCATGCTACCCCTGAAACATCCATCTTTCCAGAGTCAAGGCATCTGGGAAGTGACTCCCTCACCCTGCCCCCAACTGTCTAAGGAATGGCACCGTTGACTCCACCCTCTCAGGCAAAAAGGCTCAGGAGCCATGAGTCTCTGTGACTCTTCCCAAGGCCCGAGTGGTCATTTCCTTTTAAGAGTCTCTGATGATCTTTTGTATTTCTTCAGGGTCAGATGTGACTTCATCTTTTGTGTTTCTGATTGCGCTTATTTGGTTTTCTTCTCATTTTTTCTTGGTCAGTCTAGCTAGGGCACCATTGATCTTGTTTATTCTTTCGAAGAACCAGCTTTTTGTTTCATTGATTTTT
>NW_007139804.1:0-5506 GCF_000164805.1 Carlito syrichta | reverse complement strand
CCACCTTGATCTTGGACTTTCCAGTCTCCAGAACTGTGAGGAATAAATGGCTGTTGTTTATGCCACTCAGTCTGTGGCATTGTGTTATGAGAGCCTGAGCAGACTAAGACAGGACCCTTTCTTGAGTTCTTGCCACCCTGGGGTTCCATCTGTTGCACACCATTCCATGTCAGTTAGAACACCTGGTCCTGAGAGCATTAGAAATCTGAATTCTTTGGTGGCTCTGGTGCTTATTCGGGCCTTGGGGGCTCTCATGGATCACCCACAGCATATGGGAAACACCTCAAACCCCTCTGTGTTCCCAGAAGGTACCATCCTGTGGGATGACCACTCTCAGACTCCCACCCCTTGCTGCAGGCCTCCACACAAGGCAGCCTCCCAGGCCCTGGGGCATGACTAGCCAGGCGTGTTCCCTTCCAGCTGCAGTCACAGCAGCAGCCTTGTGAAGGTGAGGCAGGCGCTGGCTCCTTGGGGAAGCCAGGGTGTTTCAACACATGTGGCCGGTGCACCATGCCCCTGGCACAGGCTGCTGCACCAGCTGCAGCTCCAACAACTGTCATCTGACATCCTGACATGGATGAGCTCTGGGAGCCAGGAGACCTGGGTAGCTGCTAGCTCTCTTCCACCATGCCCAAGTCCCTCGGCCCAGCCTGCAGCCAAGTCCCTCGGCCCAGCCTGCAGGTGCACGGCAGCCTGTTGCAGGTCCTAGGAGAAGGCCGTGGGATTCAGAGAGGCCTCCAAGGGAGGAATAGATGAAAAGAACAAAGGTGGCTAGGCCTTGGGTTGACAAGCTCATTGATAACAGTTTCGGGGGAGCAGGCCTGCCTGGTGACAACAAATTGCTCCTAGTGGCTTTTGCTGCCTGCAGGCTCCAGTCACAGAGAACAAGCTGTTAGGCTGGTCCCAAGGAGGCAACATTTCCCTTAGCAGAGGGACTCCAAGCCTACTCCCCACTCCCCAAGGCCTGCCCTTGTGGGAACTTTATGTGATAGATGTGAATGTTAAGGGACCCAGCACTGGGAGAAAAGTCGCAGCTGTAGTGAAGATAGCTGTCAGGTGCCACGTTCCAAATGTTAACCTTAATCGGGCGTGCCGGTTGCATCCAGGTGAGCCTTCACCTGAGGGGCAGGGATTCCTTTTGGCAACTCCATTTTGCATGTGCAGGAACTGGAGTTCAGAAAGTTTAATGTTCCCAGGGTCACTTGAAGGGAGAAAATGCTAGAGTCAAGATGGGAAGTTGACTGAGTCCAACTCCAAACCTTGTACCTTTTGTTGCTGTGCACATCTGTCTCCATAATTCAGGGAGGTTTTGAGGAATGTCCTTTTCTGCCGAGTTCAGGAACTGGGAGGTGGCCCACTGCGAAGGGTGCATAACCCAACCTGTCTCCTTAGATGCCACCAAATTCTCTCCAAGGGAAATGATAAGGCAAAGTCAAGCAGGACTAGCCTCGGCCAGTAGGCTGGGTCATTGTCTGTAGGCAACGCCTCCTCTTCTGTCTCCATCCTGCCAGCTGGAACAATATAGCCAATATGTTCCTGCTCAAGGAGCATCTGCTTTGTTCTGAAAATAAAATTCCAAACAGACTCATGTCCCCATATAAGATTCTCAGACTGCCCAGCCAGGCAAGCAGGCTCACTGTCTGGTAGGCAGTCAGTTGTGAGGGTGGCCTTCACTGTGTGCAGGGAAGACACTTGTTTATAGGTGGGTCTGGAGAGGGCCCAGGCCACCAGACCTGCATCCCAGGGCTCTGCACCCCTCCCCTAGCAGGCCCTGGAGGTTGACGAGCCCACATTGGCCCAACATGCCAGTGAGGCCTTTCTCTCCCCACTCCCTTTGCTTTTTTCTTTTTTAAACTGAAGGACAGTGTAGGCTGTCAGAGGGAGGGATCTAAAACATCAGTGATTTTTCACCTCTGGCTCAGAAAGGACTGGAGTCAGTGGTGAGGGCTTGAGCTAGAGGATGTTTACCTGGCTGGTCAAGTTTACCTGTTTAAAAATAAATAAATACGGTGCATACCTAGTGTCAACTATATAATCACAATGAGTGACAGTTTTGGGGTCACATATATTAAAATAAAAATGCAGCGCCACCTTCTGTCTAACCTAATGGCCATGCATTCATTCATGTGTCCATTCACTGCTCTGCTTGCCTCCCATGATGCCTGCCTCACAAGTAGATTCATCCCACATCTCTATCCAAAGAGGGATTCATAGTAGACCAGTTGTGTCTGCCTACTGTATCCCAGGGCTGCTTTACCTGATCAGCAGTTAATTCTTCTCTCAGTTTGGGGGCTACACATCTGCAATAAGTTGCCCTGATCTGAAATCAAGGTGTTGCCAGGGCTGTGCTTCTCAGGGGGCCTGGGGAAAAATTCATTCCTGGCCTCCTCTGGCTTCTGGTGGCTGCCACCAGTCCTTGGCTTGTGGCAACATCATGCCAATCTCTGCCTCCATGGTCACGGTGCCCCTTTGTCTTCTGTGTTGGGTCTCTTGTCAACTTCAAAAAAAGAATATTTGTGATTACAGTGTCCCCTTGCTGCAGAGGACCAGACCGGGCAGTGGGAACAACTCTCCCAGGCTCAGCCAGATAATCCAACATCATCCCACCCCCCATTTTGAGATTCTCTGTCCAATGAGATCCGCAATTGCCATGTAAGATAATACTTACAGGTCCCAGGAACTGGGACCTGATACATTTGGAAGCTGTTGTTTCGTCTACAACACCCACTATTACATGGTCAGCTAACTCGGTAGCCACATAATGGAATAAGATGCGCCTATCAGTTGTGGTGTTTGTGAAGATGATGTTGTCCATGTTTTTCCAATCCCCATGGTTCAATGAAGCTAGCAGAAGATGACACTGCAACTCTAGTCTGCAACCAGGTCAATTTGCTGCCACCTAGACAAGGAAGACCTTTGTAGAATGATGGAAGCATTCGATTTTGTTTGTACTTTTCTGTTTTCCAAACATTCTGTTGAAAAGGATGCTTTCTTAGTCCATCACTGTATAACCCAAGATCCACAATGGGTTCTAGCCCAAGCAGGGGCTCTATACCTACTAAATGGATGAACCTTGATCACAAGGAAAGAGTGAACAGTTTCAGATGTGATATGAACTTGTACACAGCTCCCTCCCTGGCCCCAGGGCCTCCCTGCTGCATGCTGACCTGGGTGTCCAGTCCCCTTTGGCAGCACGTGGGAAGTCTGGGTACCACTACCTTGTTCTGCACCCTTCCTCCTATACCTGGTCCCCATTTAATTGGTGCTGAGGAATGACCACTGGGTCAGGCCCAGACCTCCACCGTTGGGCTGCACTGCTGGGACTTGGAGGGAGCATGGCATGAATAATAGAGCCACACCCAGAGTAGCTGCCATGGCCTGTGGCATGTGGCCCTAACTTGGCTCCTGCCTGCAATTTCTAAGGCCCATACTAGAAAGATGAGGGATGTTTTATTCCCCTTTTACAGCTGAGGAATTGAGGCTTGGAGAATTAAAGGGTTTTCCCAGGGCCACTCAGTAGATAAGGGTCAGGGTAGGATTTGAACCTGGGGCTCTGTCACTTCCAAGTCTGGAGTTTTTCCAGCAAGCTGGGCCAAGACAAATAGGCTAACAAAGCTGGGAAAACAAGGCTGGGGAAATTGGGTTGTGAAACACACTGTTTAAAGTTTTATTTTGTTTTCATTCTTTTCATCTGAAACAATCAAACATGTAGAAGGTGGGGGATGTCCTGTTATAAATGGTACTTGTCTATGGGTCAGGTTGTTCACTCAGCACTGTGGGAGTGAGGTTCCCCAGCTGTTGAGCAGATAAAGAAAGTTCCAGTGCCCTAGATTCTCTTTCCAGCTCTTTAAATTTATTTCGGTGCCGGTTCTGTTAGAATTGCCACTAAGGACTGGGGGCAATACCAGTGTCCCCTTGCTGCAGAGGGCCAGACCAGGCAGTGGGAAAAACTGCCCAGGCTCCTGCAAGCATGGGCTGCGGTGGGCCCTGGGCCCTGCTCCCGACTGGCTGGTCCACACCCCAGACTCTGCCACTTGTCATCCTTGCTGGTGCTCATGAGAGCAATGAGCTGAGTGTCACCCTTGCCGGCCAGTGCCAGGCAAGACAGGGCATCTACCCAACCAACCTGGCATGGCCCAGACTTCTGGATGGAAGTGGAATGTTTTCCTTTTGATGTATTTTCACTTGCACCTTTAAGAGCACTAAATTCACCGTGAAAGTGAAGTGGTTTATTATGACCCCAGCCATCATGTGATGGTGAGTGCTGCCAACACACAGATGATTGTTCTTGGCATCATCCATTTTTGGTGATGTTTGCTCATTTGGTGATGTTAGCATTAAGCTGAAATATCGTTTGCCAGGGATCACTGCCCATCAGGCACTTAATTACATATAAAATTAGATTTCCTTGCAGTTTCACCAAAAGTCCAAGGCACTGGGATAATTACTAAGGGAAAAGATAAAAATGCAAGTTTAACCCTCCAACCGTTTCACCAAATTGCAGTAAACAGGAACATGCCATGCTACCCCTGAAACATCCATCTTTCCAGAGTCAAGGCATCTGGGAAGTGACTCCCTCACCCTGCCCCCAACTGTCTAAGGAATGGCACCGTTGACTCCCCCCTCTCAGGCAAAAAGGCTCAGGAGCCATGAGTCTCTGTGACTCTTCCCAAGGCCCGAGTGGTCATTTCCTTTTAAGAGTCTCTGATGATCTTTTGTATTTCTTCAGGGTCAGATGTGACTTCATCTTTTGTGTTTCTGATTGCGCTTATTTGGTTTTCTTCTCATTTTTTCTTGGTCAGTCTAGCTAGGGCACCATTGATCTTGTTTATTCTTTCGAAGAACCAGCTTTTTGTTTCATTGATTTTTTTGTATTATCTTTTTGTCTTCTATGTCCTGGATTTGGGCTTTTATTTTGGTGATCTGGATTCTTCTGCTGAAATTAGGGTTTTTGTGGTCTTGCTTTTCCACCTTCTTTAGGTGGCTTGTTAGGTTGTCAATTTCTGTTCCTTCCATTTTCCTCATGTGTGTTTGTAGGGATATAAATTCCCCTCTTATTACAGTTTTTAAGGCATCCCAGAGATTTTGCTAAGATGTTTCTTCATTTTCATTTGTTTCCAGGTATCTTTTGATCTCTGTTTTGATGTCACCATTGACCCAGGAGTTATTTAGCATCATGCTGTTTAGTGTCCATGTCTTTTCGGGTTTTGGGGGGACTTTGTTGGTGTCAATGTTTATTTTTATTCCACTGTAGTCCGAGAAGGTGCATGGTAGAATTTCAGTCCTTTTAAATTTGCTTATACTTGATTTGTGTCCAATTATGTGGTCGATCTTAGAATATGTTCCATGTGGTGATGAGTAGAATGTGTATTCTGTGGTCTTTGGATGGAGTGTTCTATAGGTATCAGTTAAGTCTATTTGGTCCAGAGTCTCATTGAGGTTCCGAATCTCCTTGCTGATTTTTTGTCCTGATGATCTGTCTAAGGTTGTGAGTGGTGTATAAAGT
>NW_007139803.1:0-2627 GCF_000164805.1 Carlito syrichta | reverse complement strand
TGCTGATTTTTGTCTGATGATCTGTCTAGGGTTGTGAGTGGTGTATAAAGTCCCCAGTATGATGGTGTTACAGTCAATGTCTTTCTTTAGTTTTCCTAGAAGTTGCTTTATGAATGTTGGCGCACATATGTTCGGTGCATATATGTTTAGGATAGATGTTTCTTGTTGATGGAGTGAACTTTTTATCATTATGTAGTGGCCCTCTGTATCTTTTTTAAATTTTGATAGCTTAAATGGCATTTTGTCTGAAATTAGGATCGCAATTCCTCCTTTCTTTTGTGTTCCATTTGCCTGAAAATTTGTTTCCCATCCTCTTACTTTGAGTCTCTGGATGTCCTTACTAGTGAGATGGGTCTCTTGAAGGCAGTATATTGTTGCCTGGTGATATTTTATCCATTTTGTCATTCTATGTCTTTTCAGTGGTGCATTTACTCATTCACATTCAGGCTAATTATTGAAATGTGAGAGTTCATCCCTATCATGGAGTTCTTATTGAGTTGTTGTTCTTCCACTTGGTTTTTTCTTTTTTTTGTCTTTCTTTTGGTTTTGGGGTTGGTATATTTTATTCTTTTCCCTGTACTCTTGTGAAGAATGTTGTTCTTTTTTCCTTTTCTTCTGTGTTTAGTACTTTCTTAAGTGTTTCATGTAGAGATGGTTTGGTGACAGCCTAAGTTCTTAGGGATTGAATATCTGGGAAAGATTTTAATTCTCCCTCACTAATGAAGCTTAGCCTTGCAAGGTATGTTATTTCTTAGTTGAAATTGTTTGTCTTTTAGGACTTTAAAGATAGGGCTCGAAGCTCTCCTAGCCTGCAGGGTTTCTGCAGATAAATCTGCTGCTATTCTGATTGGTCTTCCATGGTAGGTGATCTGGCCTTTTTCTCTTGCTGCCTTTAGGATTTTTTCTTTTGTGCTACTTTATTTAGGCGAATTATTATGTGTCTAGGAGTTGGTCTTCTCATTTGTTGTCTTGCAGGGGTTCTCTGAATCTCTTGTGTTTGAATTTTTGCATCATTGATTAGATAAGGGAAGTTTTCTTGAATGATCTCATGGAAAGTTTGTTCCCATGTGGTCTCTGTTTCTCTTTCTGCCTCAGGGAGTCCGATTACTCTTAGGTTAGGCCTCTTGAGGTAGTCACTCATCTCTTGAAGGTTTTGTTCTGTCTTTTTGAGCTTATTTTCTGTGTTTTTAAGAGTTTGGATGATTTCTGTATTTTGGTCCTCAAGCTCTGATTTTCTTCTGCTTGGGTAATTCTGCTTTCCATGCTTATCAGTTTGTTATTTATTTCATTCACAGTATTCTTTATTACTGTTATCTCAGATATCAGCTCTTTCCTAGTTTCTTCTTGTGTCTCCTCAATTCTTTTTAATCTCTCCATTATTGTCTTGATATCTACATTTGCAGTTTGAGACCCTTCATTTTGGGGGCTTTTTATTGTTTGTACTCCAAAGTCAGTTTTCTCAGTGTCTGCTCTCCCAGGCGTCTGGGAGAGACCCATACTCTTCTTTTGGTTTTTCTTCATTTCTGTAGATTTTTCTCCCTCTCCCCCTTTCCCTCCCCTTCTTCAATTCTGTTTTTGAGGGAAGGTGGGGTTGCTTTTATTTCTCTTCTGCAATGTCCTGTTCTTCCTTATGAGGGTCTTCTGGCTTTGTTCACTTTTCCCTCTGCTTTACAGTCTGTCTATTCAGCAGTATGTAGTCTTGGTCCATTCAGAGAATCTCACCAGATCACTTATGCTGTCGCCATCTTGTTCCACAGATTCAAAGTTACATCGTGTCGGTTCCATCCAGAAGTGGCCTCACCGCAGTTGCTCCTGGGCCTTCCGGACACCAATACGGCTGCGCGGGGCCGGCTCTGCTTCCCTCAGAGGCACAGGGGGATCCAAAGCTTATCTTTTACCTATTGAGTAGTTTTGACATTTTTCCCAATGACAAAATGACTGTATATGTATTGGTTAACTTATGGATTCTCTAATATTATTAAAATATCTTTCAGAAATAAAGATGAAATAAAACTTTTCTAGGAAAAGTAACACTGAAGGAATGTATCAGCAGCTGACCAGCATAACAAGAAATGTTAAGACAGCTCCTTCAGGCAGAATGATAATGTTACCAGATAAAAATACAGATCTATACTAAGATAAGAAGGAAATCTGTAATAAGTATGTTGATAAATATTAAAAATTTAAATCATACCTTTAAACAGTTTTAAATGGTAATAAACTGCCAGGCTTGAGTCACTATGCCTGTAATTCCAACACTTTGGAAAGCAGAGGTGAGGGGACTGCCTGAGCTCTAGGGTTCCGGAACAGCCTGGGCAACTTGGTAAGACCTCGTCTCTACAATAAATTAAAAAATTACCTACAATGAAAACTACAAAACTCTGCTCACACAAATCAAAGACAACACAAACAAGTGGAAAAATATCCCATGCTCATGGATTGGAAGAATCAACATTGTGAAGATGTCCATCTTACCTAAGGCAATCTACAAATTCAATGCAATACCCATTAAATTACCAACAACATTCTTCTCAGACCTAGAAAAAACAACACAGGAATTCATATGGAAACACAAACGTCCAAGAATAACCAGAACAATCGTCAGAGAAAAAAAAAAACAAAGCAGG
>NW_007139802.1:0-5832 GCF_000164805.1 Carlito syrichta | reverse complement strand
CAGTATATTGTTGCCTGTTGATATTTTATCCATTTTGTCATTCTAAGTCTTTTCAGTGGTGCATTTAGTCATTCACATTCAGGTTATTATTGAAATGTGAGAGTTCGTCCCTATCATGGAGTTCTTATTGAGTTGTTGTTCTTCCACTTGGTTTTTTCTTTTTTGTCTTTCTTTTGGTTTTGGGGTTGGTATATTTTATTCTTTTCCCTGTACTCTTGTGAAGAACGTTGTTCTTTTTTCCTTTTCTTCTGTGTTTAGTACTTTCTTAAGTGTTTCATGTAGAGATGGTTTGGTGACAGCCTAAGTTCTTAGGGATTGAATATCTGGGAAAGATTTTAATTCTCCCTCACTAATGAAGCTCAGCCTTGCAAGGTATGTTATTTCTTGGTTGAAAATGTTTGTCTTTTAGGACTTTGAAGATAGGGCTCCAAGCTCTCCTAGCCTGCAGGGTTTCTGCAGATAAATCTGCTGCTATTCTGATTGGTCTTCCATGGTAGGTGATCTGGCCTTTTTCTCTTGCTGCCTTTAGGATTTTTTCTTTTGTGCTACTTTATTTAGGCGAATTATTATGTGTCTAGGAGTTGGTCTTCTCATTTGTTGTCTTGCAGGGGTTCTCTGAATCTCTTGTGTTTGAATTTTTGCATCATTGATTAGATAAGGGAAGTTTTCTTGAATGATCTCATGGAAAGTTTGTTCCCATGTGGTCTCTGTTTCTCTTTCTGCCTCAGGGAGTCCGATTACTCTTAGGTTAGGCCTCTTGAGGTAGTCACTCATCTCTTGAAGGTTTTGTTCTGTCTTTTTGAGCTTATTTTCTGTGTTTTTAAGAGTTTGGATGATTTCTGTATTTTGGTCCTCAAGCTCTGATTTTCTTCTGCTTGGGTAATTCTGCTTTCCATGCTTATCAGTTTGTTATTTATTTCATTCACAGTATTCTTTATTACTGTTATCTCAGATATCAGCTCTTTCCTAGTTTCTTCTTGTGTCTCCTCAATTCTTTTTAATCTCTCCATTATTGTCTTGATATCTACATTTGCAGTTTGAGACCCTTCATTTTGGGAGCTTTTTATTGTTTGTACTCCAAAGTCAGTTTTCTCAGTGTCTGCTCTCCCAGGCGTCTGGGAGAGACCCATACTCTTCTTTTGGTTTTTCTTCATTTCTGTAGATTTTTCTCCCTCTCCCCCTTTCCCTCCCCTTCTTCAATTCTGTTTTTGAGGGAAGGTGGGGTTGCTTTTATTTCTCTTCTGCAATGACCTGTTCTTCCTTATGAGGGTCTTCTGGCTTTGTTCACTTTTCCCTCTGCTTTACAGTCTGTCTATTCAGCAGTATGTAGTCTTGGTCCATTCAGAGAATCTCACCAGATCACTTATGCTGTCGCCATCTTGTTCCACAGATTCAAAGTTACATCGTGTCGGTTCCATCCAGAAGTGGCCTCACCGCAGTTGCTCCTGGGCCTTCCGGACACCAATACGGCTGCGCGGGGCCGGCTCTGCTTCCCTCAGAGGCACAGGGGGATCCAAAGCTTATCTTTTACCTATTGAGTAGTTTTGACATTTTTCCCAATGACAAAATGACTGTATATGTATTGGTTAACTTATGGATTCTCTAATATTATTAAAATATCTTTCAGAAATAAAGATGAAATAAAACTTTTCTAGGAAAAGTAACACTGAAGGAATGTATCAGCAGCTGACCAGCATAACAAGAAATGTTAAGACAGCTCCTTCAGGCAGAATGATAATGTTACCAGATAAAAATACAGATCTATACTAAGATAAGAAGGAAATCTGTAATAAGTATGTTGGTAAATATTAAAAATTTAAATCATATCTGTAAACATTTTTAAATGGTAATAAACTGCCAGGCATGAGTCACTATGCCTGTAATTCCAACACTTTGGAAAGCAGAGGTGAGGGGACTGCCTGAGCTCTAGGGTTCCGGAACAGCCTGGGCAACTTGGTAAGACCTCGTCTCTACAATAAATTAAAAAATTACCTACAATGAAAACTACAAAACTCTGCTCACACAAATCAAAGACAACACAAACAAGTGGAAAAATATCCCATGCTCATGGATTGGAAGAATCAACATTGTGAAGATGTCCATCCTACCTAAGGCAATCTACAGATTTAATGCAATACCCATCAAATTACCAGCAACATTCTTCTCAGACCTAGAAAAAACAATATAGGAATTCATATGGAGACACAAACGACCAAGAATAGCCAGAACAATCCTCAGAAGAAAAAAAAAAACAAAGCAGGCAGTATCACATTACCAGACTTCAAACTTTACTACAAAGCTACAATAATCAAAACAGCTTAGTATTGGTACAAAAACAGGCATATAAACCAATGGAATAGAATTGAGATTCCAGAAGCTAAACCTCAATTTCTCAACCAACTCATCATTGACAAAGCCTCCACCACCTACCACTGGGGAGAGGAGAACCAATTCAGTAAATGGTGCTGGGAAATTGGCTGACCACATGCAGAAGACTCAAACAAGACCCCTATGTGTCCCCATACACAAAAATTAACTCTAAATGGATCAGAGACCTAAATGTAAAACCTCAAACCATAAGAACCTTAGAAAATGCAGGACATACCTTTATGGAAATTGGAACTAGCATCCAATTCCTGAACAAAACCCAAAACCCACAGGCCATAAGAGATAAGATAGACAAGTGGGATCTCATTAAACTGACAAGCTTTTGCAAAGCCAAAGAAATCATCAAGAGAGCAGGGAGACAGCCCACAGACTGGGAAAAAGTATTTGCCAACTCCAGATCTGACAAAGGCTTAACATCTTGATCTACAAGGAACTCAAACGTGCTGAGAGGAAAAAAACAAACAACCCCATTATAAAGTAGGCAAAAGATATGAACAGACACTACACAAAGAAAGACATCCAAGCAGCCAACAGACACATGAAGAAATGTTCAACCTCACTAATTATCAAGGAGATGCAGATCAAAACCACAGTGAGATACTCCAGTCAGAATGGCCATCATCAATAATTCAAAAAATAATAGTTGCTGGAGAGGGTGTGGGGATAAGGGAACACTCCTACACTGTTGGTGGGAGTGCAAACTAGTGCAACATCTGTGGAAAGCAGTGTGACGATTCCTAAAAGCTCTAAATATCGACCTCCCATATGACCCTGAAATTCCCCTACTGGGAATATACCCTGAAGAACTCAAATAACTCTATAAAAAAGATACCTGCACATGAATATTTATCGCAGCATTGTTCACAATAGCAAGAACCTGGAACCAACCGTGCTATCCATCAAAAGAAGACTGGATTAAAAAAATGTGGTACATATACACAATGCAATACTATGCAGCCATAAAAAAATAAAATCATGAATTTTGCAGTAACCTGGATGGAGCTAGAATCTATAATACTGAGTGATCTCTCTCAGAAAGATCTGAGTATCACATGTTCTCACTCAATAGTGGACCTTGATCATCTACCATAAAACTTTTTTTTTTTAAAGGAATGACAGTGATGGGAAACTATGGGGCGTGTGGAGGGGAAGGGAGGTGGGACTAATGCTAGTCAATATCTGTCTGGGGATGGGGAGACACCCCTTATTAACAAGGGTGCCTGAACGATGCACATTTATATACCTAACCCTTAACTGTACCCCACAATTTTATAATAAAAAATGTTTACTAAAAAAATTAAAAAATTAAAATTAAAATTAAAAAAATTACCCAGGCATGGTGGTGCATGCCTGTAATTTCAGTTACTCAGAAGGCTGGGGTGGAGGGATCACCTAAGCCCGGCAGGTTGAGGCTGTGGTACCCATGATTGTGCCACTGCACTCCAGCCTTCATGACAAAGTGATACTCTGACCCAACAAAAACAACAACAGAAAGGTAATAAACTATTCAAAATATAAAAAAATATTGTGGAGTTTATGACATGATGATAAATTTATGACAGCACTAGCACAAAGGTTAAAAGAGGAGAAACTGAAGTAAACAATGATAAGTTTTTATATTATATGTAAGGAACTATAGTATTACATTATGGTAGATGGTAATATGTTTAAAAATACAATATAATTCCTAAAGCAGTCACTTAAAAAACAGGTATAGCAAATAAGTATAAAAAAGAGATAACATAAAATTATTAAAAAGTACAGAGTACATTCAAAAGAAAGCAGGGAAAAATAATCAAAGAAAATATGGGGGCAAATGTAAAATAAATTGCAAGATGGATGACAAACTAAACATATCAATAGTGACATTAAATATGATGGTTAAAAACTCAAAAAAAAAAAAAAATGAGTACCACATTGTACAACAAAGAAAACTCCAGCAATATGTAATAAATTGAGTTCAAGTCCAATCAAAACTACAGCAGGTATGTTTTTCTTTCTTTTTTGTAAAATTGACAAACTGTTTCAAAATATCTATGAGAATGCAAAGTAGTTAAAATAGATAAGGCAATTTTTAAAAAGAACAGGAGTCAAAGGTGTCTTGAAGTACCTGGTATCGAAACTTGTAGAGATACAAGTGTCACAGCAGCATGGTGTTGGTGTATGCCAGGTGATCCTTTGCAATTTTGACTGTAGGTCTGACTGGACCCATTGCTGAAGCTCTTGCTTCTGAATATCCAGTTGACATCGTGTGTACTGCCAGGTCTCCCCACTCCACTGTGGGAGGGTGGACCATTTCCAGCCCTGGGTCCCTCATCATCATCCTCCCTGCCACTTTTCTTGCTCTCCCCAGCCCTGGGCATTCCCTTCCACATTCAGCTGGCCCACACTGCCTGAGTGTGTCCTCTTCAGAGCTCTGGTTATATCTTTCTGTGGCACTCTCTGCCATCCGTCACTCCATTCTGTCTGTTCCAGCTGCTCCAGCCTCCTTTCGCTCAAGGCAGGGAAATCATGGGGATCCATCCAACTGTTCCTGAACTTTTGCTTAGGGTATCTCTCCAGGCCATAAACTGGGAGTAATAATTCCACAGAGGGCTCACCTCGTGTGTCTCCTTCTCTCAAGGACCATTGCATTGACTGTTATGCCATACATTTTCAAAGTCTGAAAAACATATATTTATATGTTTTCTGTACTCTAATAAATATTTTGGCTGTTTATGGCAGAAGGGTAAATCTGGTCCCCTGTGATTCTGTCCCAAACAGGTGGAAGAATTCCTAGACCGCTATCTTCCATAAGACAGAGGAACAAAGCAACAGATAGGAGGGATGAACAAATCTAAAGATCTGATGTACAACATTAGGACTGTTGTTGACAATTGTTTATTGGATTCAGGATTTTTGCTAAATGACTAGGTGACAGCCTCTCTTGACACCGGAGAATGAACTATTCTATGAAGTATATGTGTCTCACAGCATCATGTTGTACACCTTAAATATAATAGTTTTGGTTTAAAGACAGGAAATATGACAATGCTGAGAAAAACAGAAAGTTCAGAAAAGAACCAGATTAATAATTTCTTTCAGAATCAGACTGTTCTCAGATTTCCACTAAAATTATTTCAGCAGATGCAATGAGCTCTCAGATACAATATGTAAATAACTTTTTAGATAGCTCTATGTCTGATATGATTAAAATGAGGTTTATAGGACCACTGAATTTCAGAGAGTCTGTAAACCTGAAATTAAACATGACAGTTTGCATATTTGGTCTTAAATACAAGTTTCCATGTTGAAAACTTCAAAGACTTTTTAAAAATTTGAGTCTTGTATAACAACATAAACACCAGTATTCTATATGTTTATTTCTCTGGCTTTGCATGGATTCTGCTCCAACCATGTGTTAACTCATGATCCTGGGATACATCTTCATATACACTGATAATT
>NW_007139801.1:0-3223 GCF_000164805.1 Carlito syrichta | reverse complement strand
AAATTAAAAAATTAAAATTAAAATTAAAAAAATTACCCAGGCATGGTGGTGCATGCCTGTAATTTCAGTTACTCAGAAGGCTGGGGTGGAGGGATCACCTAAGCCCGGCAGGTTGAGGCTGTGGTACCCATGATTGTGCCACTGCACTCCAGCCTTCATGACAAAGTGATACTCTGACCCAACAAAAACAACAACAGAAAGGTAATAAACTAATCAAAATGTAAAACAATATTGTGGAGTTTATGATATGATGCTAAATTGATGACAGCACTAGCACAAAGGCTAAAAGAGGAGAAACTGAAGTAAACAATGATAAGTTTTTATATTATATGTAAGGAACTATAGTATTACATTACGGTAGATGGTAATATGTTTAAAAATACAATATAATTCCTAAAGCAGTCACTTAAAAAACAGGTATAGCAAATAAGTATAAAAAAGAGATAACATAAAATTATTAAAAAGTACAGAGTACATTCAAAAGAAAGCAGGGAAAAATAATCAAAGAAAATATGGGGGCAAATGTAAAATAAATTGCAAGATGGATGACAAACTAAACATATCAATAGTGACATTAAATATGATGGTTTAAAAACTCAAAAAAATGACAGAGAGTACCGCATTGTACAACAAAGAAAACTCCAGCAATATGTAATAAATTGAGTTCAAGTCCAATCAAAACTACAGCAGGTATGTTTTTCTTTCTTTTTTGTAAAATTGACAAACTGTTTCAAAATATCTATGAGAATGCAAAGTAGTTAAAATAGATAAGGCAATTTTTAAAAAGAACAGGAGTCAAAGGTGTCTTGAAGTACCTGGTATCGAAACTTGTAGAGATACAAGTGTCACAGCAGCATGGTGTTGGTGTATGCCAGGTGATCCTTTGCAATTTTGACTGTAGGTCTGACTGGACCCATTGCTGAAGCTCTTGCTTCTGAATATCCAGTTGACATCGTGTGTACTGCCAGGTCTCCCCACTCCACTGTGGGAGGGTGGACCATTTCCAGCCCTGGGTCCCTCATCATCATCCTCCCTGCCACTTTTCTTGCTCTCCCCAGCCCTGGGCATTCCCTTCCACATTCAGCTGGCCCACACTGCCTGAGTGTGTCCTCTTCAGAGCTCTGGTTATATCTTTCTGTGGCACTCTCTGCCATCCGTCACTCCATTCTGTCTGTTCCAGCTGCTCCAGCCTCCTTTCGCTCAAGGCAGGGAAATCATGGGGATCCATCCAACTGTTCCTGAACTTTTGCTTAGGGTATCTCTCCAGGCCATAAACTGGGAGTAATAATTCCACAGAGGGCTCACCTCGTGTGTCTCCTTCTCTCAAGGACCATTGCATTGACTGTTATGCCATACATTTTCAAAGTCTGAAAAACATATATTTATATGTTTTCTGTACTCTAATAAATATTTTGGCTGTTTATGGCAGAAGGGTAAATCTGGTCCCCTGTGATTCTGTCCCAAACAGGTGGAAGAATTCCTAGACCGCTATCTTCCATAAGACAGAGGAACAAAGCAACAGATAGGAGGGATGAACAAATCTAAAGATCTGATGTACAACATTAGGACTGTTGTTGACAATTGTTTATTGGATTCAGGATTTTTGCTAAATGACTAGGTGACAGCCTCTCTTGACACCGGAGAATGAACTATGCTATGAAGTATATGTGTCTCACAGCATCATGTTGTACACCTTAAATATAATAGTTTTGGTTTAAAGACAGGAAATATGACAATGCTGAGAAAAACAGAAAGTTCAGAAAAGAACCAGATTAATAATTTCTTTCAGAATCAGACTGTTCTCAGATTTCCACTAAAATTATTTCAGCAGATGCAATGAGCTCTCAGATACAATATGTAAATAACTTTTTAGATAGCTCTATGTCTGATATGATTAAAATGAGGTTTATAGGACCACTGAATTTCAGAGAGTCTGTAAACCTGAAATTAAACATGACAGTTTGCATATTTGGTCTTAAATACAAGTTTCCATGTTGAAAACTTCAAAGACTTTTTAAAAATTTGAGTCTTGTATAACAACATAAACACCAGTATTCTATATGTTTATTTCTCTGGCTTTGCATGGATTCTGCTCCAACCATGTGTTAACTCATGATCCTGGGATACATCTTCATATACACTGATAATTTCTAACCCTTCCTTTCTCAGTGTGGGTTTATGTAGAGTTTCCCTTCTGAACCACACATGCATAATTTCAAAAGGGCAAACAATCGTAAAAATATCATTTCTTAGCGGTTTGAAACTTCTGTCTTATTCTCAAATAATGGATGAAGCATGTTAGACTATTATCATTATTAGTGCAAATATTGTCTTATGCCTGCAGGAGCAGAGCTTACTCATTAGCCCAGAAAATGTGCCACAAACAGACATTTAAGTGAGAAGAGAGAATTCCATGGGCTGGAAAAAAAAGAGTTTTTAATAAGAACAATATCTGTGTCATTATAGTGCATCTGCTGGGAAAGGGCACATCCTGATCATCTGTGGCAGCCTCCTCTGGAATTATCTTTTGGATGATTTCATATAAAAGACAGTTTCTAATAAATCTGGTTCAACAATTAATATGCAGTGTAAGCTGTGATTAGAGGGTTGAATTGGAAGTAATGAAGGTTTAAAAATAGAAAACAGATGTAATATTTTAAATGACATTTTCTTGGTATTGTATTTATTTCCCTCTTTCAGTAATTAGTAAAATGTTTTCAGTTTTTAAAAACAGCTTATTACTGTGAACACAATAAACCCATATGTGTAAAAAACAAATAAAAAATGAGAGAAACAGATGACACATACTTCGGGGTATGAGGATAAGAAAAAATAGTGTAAAAAAAATAGACTGCCACAAAAATATTGGGCCAAGATAGAAATGATGAAAATAATTCAAACAAAAACAACCAATATTCTAGTAGTTCTGTGAAGCCAGTTTTCTTCCACTGTGCATAAATAACTTATGTTATGGAGAGGAAGATTCAGAAAATTAGATTTGTGAGAATTTTTTAAAAATTCTATAATTTAAAAAGTGAACAGATTCAACAATTTCCTCATCCACTTTATCCAGTACATCTCATGGAGTTCTCTGCCAAGTGAATGACAAAAATTTCAAAGTCAGCAAAGACAGTACTTTTGGAAGCACTTAAAACTCTTGAATGTCAAAGTTATCTTTTTTCTTCCCCTCAATACAAGCATGCCTGGCTGCAGAGTCATCAGA
>NW_007139800.1:0-3606 GCF_000164805.1 Carlito syrichta | reverse complement strand
TGTCCTGTGAATCCAATCTGACAGTGGCAGAGTCAGGAGAAGTTCTGATTTGATGACCTCCTGTCTGTGCTCCCACCCTGAGGTCAGCTGTCACAGGCAGATAACGGAAAGAGCTCCAAGGCACCCTTTCTTCACGGAGAATTAGGGTTCTGTGATATGTGGATATGAACAGCAAGGTGAAAAAACAAAGATTTCAGTAAGCCAAGTGAGCCTTCAAGACACGGGCCTTCACCTCCAGCCTGCTCATACTCATCTTCGTTGTGCTGACTGCTCCCCCAGACCCTTTCCTGCTCCTCCTTGAAATCTTTCTCTGCTTCTCTCTGACACCTCTCTGTGCTCCTCTCTTACCCCTCTGTGCTTCTCCTTCTAACCTCTCCTTGCTCATCCATTAAACCTCCTCATGTTTATCCCTCCGCCTCCTTTGTGCTCCTCCTTCAGACCACTCCATGTTCTTCCCATAAACCCCTCTGAGCTCCTTCCTCAGACCCTTCCATGCTCCTCCCTCAGACCCCTCCATGCTCTTCCTTTAGACTCTCTGTGCTCCTCCCTGTGACCCTTCCAGCTCCTCCATCAGACCTCTCTGCTTCTCATTTAAATCTCTCTGTACTCCTTTCTCCGATCCCTCTGTGCCCTTCCCTCTGACCCCTCCTGGCTCTTTCCTCCAAATCTTTTGTGCTTTTCCCTGAGACCCCTCCATGCTCCTCCTTCAAACATCTGTGCTCCCCTCTCAAATCCCTTTGTGCTCCTCCCTCAGACCTCTCCATGCTCCTTCCTCAAACCCTTCAGTCTCCCTCTCTCAGACATCTCTGTGCTTCTCCTTCAGACCTCTTTGGGCTCCTCCCTTACCTTTTTGTGCTCTTCTCTCAGACTCCTCCATACTCCTCCCTCAGACTCCTCTGTGCACCTCCATCATACACCTCAGTGCTCCTCAGTCCAGGATTCAAGTCAGGAAGCAACCAAGACCACGTGGCACTTTCAGTTTGCCCATAGGTCCTCACAGAATAATCAGAGGTGGTCAGTTGTGAAGGCCCCAGGATTTTCTGATAGAAAATCCCCTCCTGTGCCTGCTACCTGGAGGGAGTGTAAAAGGCATAAGATAAAAAGGGGTTAGCAGCAAAACTACTCAGGACACTGCCATGTGGTCCAGCAGGACTTTTGCAGTCGGGGTATGAACCGAGATTGCAGCCCTACATGGGTAGTGTGTGACCTGACCAGAGCTGAGGTGATGTAATGTCTTAGGGCTAAATGGTAAAGTTGTCCAAATATGTTTTTCCTTTAAAACATGATGTTTGTTTAAAATCTAATTGGGGCTAGTATTTCCGCTGCTCTGATTTCGGGTATATATACAGTATATATGGAAGAAACATAAAATGTGGTTTTCATGACAATCCTGATTTAGTCTGAAAGTTAATCTTGTTCAATTCATTTCAAAATGTATGTGTTAAGAATCTATTAGGGGCAAGGTGCTGAGGGGCCACAGGAGAATGGAATCACACATGGTCTCTGTCCTTGTCTCCTTAAACACTTTGAAGGAAGTAAAATGATGAAAAGATGTTAAATTTATGATACATTATTCAAGAGTGTTCTTATTTCCAGTAGTTCAGCTTATATTAATTTCATTACCAGCTATCTTTTAACATATACAATGAAGGCAAATCAATAAAAAGTTGATGAAACAATAATGTTACATTAAAGTAAGGGTGATCTATTATTGAGAACATTTAAAGAAAATAAACTTAATGTAGCCTAGGTGTACAGTGTTTATAAAGCCCACAGTAGTGTACAGTGATGTCCTAAGCTTTCACACTCACTTACCATCCCTCAGTGACTTGCTGGAGCAACTTCCAGTCCTGCAAGCTTCATTCTCAGTAAGTGTCCTATAAAGGAGCACCATTTCAATAAATCTTTTATATCATATTATTACTGTACTTTTCTGAGTTTAGATATGTTTAAATGCATAAATACTTGCCATTGTGTTACAACTGTCTACTGTACTCAGTATATTAGTACACTGTACAGGCTTGTAGATTAGGAGGAAGAGGCTGAACTACGTAGCTGAGGTGAGTAGCAGGCTATGTCATCTAGGTTTGTCTAAGTACATACTGTAATGTGTGCACCATGATGAAATTGCCTAACAACACATCTCTGAGGATCTATCTTCATCATTAAATGATGCATGAGTGTACATCAATGATTTAGCGTCAAATATTCTCAAACTATAATATTGGCCTATTGCTGAATTCAAAATAGTCAAAGACAATTGTAGAACAACTTTCATTTTATCATAGATAGTTAGTGAATCTTGCTTATGATTAATCAGGAAAAGAAAATGTTGTTTTGGAGCAATATCAAAAGACAAAGAAAATGGCAACAGTGAGAATAAATGAAAGTACAGGTATCTACAAATAATTCACATCATTTTAAATCATATTAAAGTGTATGTCAACTCTACAAAATAAGATCTCAAATGAAAATGTTTTAAAGAATATTTTAAGAATTTGAAAAATCCAAAAATGTTAAAAATAATATTTTAAAAAATACTATAAGAAAACATCAGTGGATTGCACAGAGCCAAGAAAAGAATAAGTGAGTTTGACTGTAGGTAAGAAGAAACCCCCCAAACAGAAATGCAAATAAAAAACAAAAACCTAGAACAGGACATTTATATACTCTGAGACAAAGGGTACAAAGGCACATTGTTGGACTACAAAGAGGAGATGAAAAATAGATCTGAAGAAATATTTAAAGTAATAATAGCTTAGAACTTTCAAAATCAATGACAGACACAAAACCACAGATTCAGGTGGGTCAGAGAGACTGATCAGAATTAAAAACCACAGAAATCCAGAGAAAAACTAAGTCATAAAAATTGCCTATAGGGAAACAAAGATAAGAATTATAGCCAACTTTGTTGGATCTAAGAAAAAGAAGAAAATGGAGTGAAATATTTAATGTGCTGAAGAAATATAACATCAACCTAGAATTCTGTATCCATCAAAAATATCCTTCAGAGATGAATGAGAGGAAAGAACTTGTTAGACATATGCTTGGGTAATACACCACTAGCAAAATTTCCTCAAGCAGAAGGAAAATTATATAGATCAGAAACTTGTATCTGCATAAAAAAAGAGTGTTGAAGAACTAATAAATGAAGGCAAAATAAAATATTATATTTTTCTTATTCTTTATTGATTGAAATGTTGCCTATATAAAGCAGTAAAAGTAATAATCCATTGAGTGATTATAGCTTATGCATAAGTAAAACAAAAACAGTCATGTCACAAGAAACAATGGAGGAAAGATAAGTACTCTGACATAAAGTACCCATGCTACATGAGGAGCAGTGTTATTTATTTATTTATTTATTTATTTATTTATTTATTTATTTATTTATTGACAAGAGAATGGGCATATTTAATGTGCTGAGAAAAGGTAATTTCCAACCTAAAACTTATTTTCATTTTTTTCTTTTAACTTCAGAGGGTACATAGGCAGGTTAGTTACATAGGTGTATTACATGGTGGGGTGAGGTTGGGTTTCTATTGAACTCATCACCCAAATAATGAGCATGGTACCCCATAGGTAGTTTCACAACCCTCCCCCCTT
>NW_007139799.1:0-1108 GCF_000164805.1 Carlito syrichta | reverse complement strand
CATGGTATCTCATTGTGGTTTTGATTTGCATTTCTCTGATTCATAGTGTTGAACACTTCATGCTTGACTACTTGGATGTCTTTTTTTTTTTTTTTTTTGAGTTGGAGTCTCACTCTGTCGCCCAGACTGGAGTGCAGTGGCCGCTCCCGGCCACCGCAGCCTCGACCTGCTGGACTCCGGCGATCCTTCCGCCTCAGCCTTCCAAGTAGCCGGAATTACAGGCATGTGCTACCATGCCCGGCTGATTTTTTTTTTATTTATTGTAGAGATGAGGTCTTGCTGCCCAGGTGGGTCTCGAACCCGTGGGCTCAGGCAATCCGCTCACCTCAGCCTCCCAAAGGCACGGGATTACAGGCTGAGCCACTGAGCCTGGCTTGGATGTCTTTTGAGAAGTGTCTATCCATGTCCTTTTCCTGGTTTTAATAACTGTACCCCACAAAACCATAATAAAAAATATTGATTAAAATAAAAAAAAGAAAACTACAGGCAGATATCCCTGATGAACAGACACAAAAATCTTTAACAAAATCCAGCAAGCACCATTTCTTTCTTTTTTTTTTTTTGAGTTGGAGTCTCACTCTGCGCCCAGACTGGAGTGCAGTGGCCGCTCCTGGCCACGCAGCCTCGACCTGCTGGGCTCCAGCGATCCTTCCGCCTCAGCCTTCTGAGTAGCTGGAATTACAGGCATGCGCTACCATGCCCGGCTGATTTTTGGATTTATTGTAGAGATGAAGTCTCACTGCCCAGGTGGGTCTCGAACCCGCGGGCTCAGGCAATCCACTCACCTCAGTCTCCCAAAGGCACGGGATTACAGGCTGAGCCACCAAGCCTGGCTAGCAAGCACCATTTCTTTGCCAGCATTTGAAAAAACAATTCTTAAGTTCATATGGAAAAAGTAACCCAAATAGCCAAAGTAATACTAAGCAAACAGAACAAAGCCAGAGGCATCATATTACTGACTTTAAACTTCAATACAAGGCTATAGTAACCAAAACAGCATGGTACTAGTACCAAAATAGATATATAGAACAAAACAGAACACAGAAATAAAACTGCTCACCAACTTATCTTCAACATCCTTAACAAAAATAAACTCTGGGGAAAGACA
>NW_007139798.1:0-1306 GCF_000164805.1 Carlito syrichta | reverse complement strand
CACCTAATTAAACTAAAGAGCTTCTTCACAGCAAAATATATTATCATAATACACAGAAACCATCAGAGTACACAGAAACCATCAGAATACACAGAAACCATCAGAGTACACAGAAACCATTGGAGTACACAGAAACCACCAGAATACACAGATATTTTCAAAGAATATTCAGGATTGATAAGAAATGCAAATGAATCAACAGGAAAAAAAGAAGCAGTGTTATTTAAAGGCATGATCAAATTAGTTAAAAATCGAAAAGGCATTAAATGAAAATGGAGTGAAATATTTAATATGTTGAAAGAAAAAGAGTAAAGGTCTCACATTTATACCATAAACATCTACATTAGGAATCCTGATGAAGAGCAATAGGCCCGAGCCAAGCAGAAAAAATTAAATAATAAAAATTAGACATCAAAGAAATTAGAAACAAAAGTAAAATAGAGACAATCAATTGAAACAAAAGATAAAAGTTCATTCATTGACAAGATCTATCAGGCTAACCTAGAAAAATGCATTGGAGGGAAGAACAAACAAATTGCCAATAAGAGGCATTACAATATCAGGGAATAAATGGACATTGAAAGCATAACAAGAAGGAAATGGAAGACTTTCTGACATCACACAACCTACCTAGGTTGGAACAAGAAGAAATTGAGACCCTAAATACACCAATAACAATCAAGGAAATCGACCACGTAATAAGAAAACTTCCTACAAAAAAAAGCCCTGGTCCAGATGGCTTTCCAGCAGAATTCTACAAGACATTTAAGGAGGAGCTGATACCAATCCTACTGAAGGTATTCCAGGTGATTGAAAAAGATGGAACTCTCCCCAAATCATTTTACGAAGCCAACATCACATTGATACCCAAGCCAGGTAAAGATCCAACAAAGAAAGAGAACTACAGGCCAATATCTTTGATGAACATAGATGCTAAAATTCTCAACAAGATCCTAGCAAACCGGATTCAGCAATACATCTCAAAAATCATCCATCATGATCAAGTAGGCTTCATTCCTGGCATGCAAGGCTGGTTCAATATTCGTAAAACCATAAATGTAATTAAATACATCAACAGATGTCAAAACAAAAACCACATGATCATATCACTAGATGCAGAAAAAGCTTTTGATAAAATCCAGCTCCCCTTCTTGATAAAAACCCTTGAACATCTAGGCATACGGGGAACCTACCTCAAATAGTAAAAGCCATCTACGAGAAACCCACAGCCAGCATACTCCTAAATGGACAAAAATTGGAACCAATTCCCCTGAAAACTGGAACTAGACAAGGATGCCCACTCTCC
>NW_007139797.1:0-717 GCF_000164805.1 Carlito syrichta | reverse complement strand
GGATTCCAAAATGTGTATATAAAAAAGACAGATGACCAGAAGGTTCCTAGTTACGTGGAATCCATGATTCCTGGTTACCTTTAATAATACGTACTAAACATTTGGCAAGTGCAAAACCCTTGTCCCCTCTCAAAATAAAAGGAGAAACGGAAGGTGAAGGATTACAGGGTTCACCTTAAGACCAGAGTTACATCCAAATATGACAAGAAGATTCTTTTTGTCCTGGAATCTGGCTTTAGTTGTTCTGAGGAACCTAACAGACTTGGATTGTCCGATACCTGTTTACAACTTTCAAGAGGACCAAAATGTTGCTGGAGATCTGAAATGACTGATTCGTAATATCCGCATGCTAAATTGCTCCAAAACATTTTGGGGAGCTCAAAGCCTTGTTGCTTGTTTGTCCATAGATGACACCCTGGGAATTTTTTGGATTGAGGACTCGTATAACAAAGATTCTTTATTCTTCCTTAGTTTGAGGCAGTGTAGTGTCCTGTATATGAGGACTCTCTTTCCCTAGATTCCTGTTTCAAAACCCTGATTCTTATTTAGCCCTTAGTAGAACAGCATGTAGATTTTTTTGATAGAGGAACAGTGTAAAACTGATTTCTTCTTTTTTCTTAGCAAGAGGCCAAGTAGTTGCCTGTATATGAGGACTGCTATTACCCACATTCATGCCTCGAATCCCTTTTTTTCTTCTTTAACCGTCAGCAAGATGCC
>NW_007139796.1:0-572 GCF_000164805.1 Carlito syrichta | reverse complement strand
GGCCAGTAGTTGCCTGTATATGAGGACTGCTATTACCCACATTCATGCCTCGAATCCCTTTTTTCTTCTTTAACCGTCAGCAAGATGCCCTGTAGATTTTCAGGACTGAGGAATCGTATAACCCAGATTCCTTATTTTTAGCAACACCCGTGCATGTGCCTGTTTATTAATACTCCCATTCCCAGATACATACGTGAAAACCCTGATGCTTGTTCAGCCCTTAGGGAGACGCTGTGTAGTTTTTTTGCGGATTGAGAACACATGTCACACAGATTCCTTTTACTTTCTTAGGAATATTCCGTGCAGTTGCCTGTATATGAGGATTTCATTTCCCTAGATTATGCTTCAAAAACCCAAATTCATGTCTAGCCCTTAGCAAGACACCCTGAAGTTTTTTTGTGATTGAGGACACGTGTAAATCAGATGCCTTATATTTCCTTAGCAATAGACAGTGCAATGAGTGCAATGTCCTGTATATGAGGAATCCCATTATCCAGATTCCTACACCGAAAACCTGATTGGTGGTTATCTCTTAAAAACACGCTCTGTAGAGTTGTGGGATGGAGGACTTG
>NW_007139795.1:0-537 GCF_000164805.1 Carlito syrichta | reverse complement strand
AATAAAAATAAACAATAGATGCTGGCAAGGATGTGGAGATAAAGGAATGCTTCTACACTGCTGGTGGGAATGGAAACTAGTACAAACTTTTTGGAAGACAGTGTGGTGATTTCTGAAAGAAACTGACCTTCAATACGACTGAGTGATTCCCCTATTGGGAATATACCCGGAGGAACTCAAATCATTCTACAAAAAAGATACCTGAACACGTATGTTTGTTGCAGCTCTATTCACAATACCAAAAACATGGAACCAACCGTGTTGCCCACCAAAGCAGAACTGGATAAAAAAAATGTGGTACACATACATAATGGAATATTATGCAGCCATAAGGAAGGACAAATATATGGACTTTGCAGCAACTTGGATGGATTTGGAGTCGATCATACCTCAGTGATTTATCACAGAAACAAAGAACAGAGTTCCATATATTCTCACTCATAAACGGACCTTGAACAATTATAATGCTATAAGAAAACTATTGGCAGTAGTTAGAAGTTGTCGGGGGGGTGTGACTGGCAGTTGAGGGAAACTGCT
>NW_007139794.1:0-789 GCF_000164805.1 Carlito syrichta | reverse complement strand
AAGAGAAAACAGTGAATAAACCTCACTTAAACTATGGCTGAGCTTGTTATAAACCCTTAAGCCTTAGAGAGAAGGAGCAAGCCTCCAGGGAGTAATGATCCTGTCCTTAATAACGCTGTCCTATGGAGAACTATTTCCTCTTTCCGCATCATGAATGCTGCTCAGTAAGCCATCACCATCCCTTATAAAACAGACTGATGTTGCCAAATGCTGGTGAGAATTGGAGAGACTGGAGTGGAAACAGGTACAGCCACTTGCAGGAACCCTTTGGCAGTTTCTTAGAAAATTCTGCATATGTCTGCCTCACAACCAAGGAATTCTACTTCTAGGTATTTATTCAAGAGAAAGGAAAGCATATGTCCACAAAAAAGGTGTGTCCATACTGTATGTGGCAGCTTTATTCATAACATTAAAAGTCCCGGAACTATCTAAAGTGTCCATTATCACAAGAGTGGTATGATACATTTTGATATATTCATAAAATGGGATACTATTCAGCTAAAACAAGAGATACTGATACATTCAACAGTGGTTGAATCTCAAAAACATTTTCAGGAAAATAAGTCAAATGAAAAAGAACACATACTCTGTGTGAAGTTCAGTATCCACGGTGTCAGGAGGAGTAACTTATAAAGAGGTCTGGGCAGTGATGGGAAGACACTGTCTTGCTTTGGATGGTGGTTACGTGGGTGTACACGTCTATTGAAACTCATCTCACAGCGCAGTTAATATCTGTGTCTTTCACTGTACATATATTTTTGGGAAGTAGTAGAAAATCAAAAATTTTTT
>NW_007139793.1:0-888 GCF_000164805.1 Carlito syrichta | reverse complement strand
TATCAGAAGAGTGGTATGATACATTTTGATATATTCATAAAATGAGGATACTATTCAGCTAAAACAAGAGATACTGATACATTCAACAGTGGTTGAATCTCAAAAACATTTTCAGGAAAATAAGTCAAATGAAAAAGAACACATACTCTGTGTGAAGTTCAGTATCCACGGTGTCAGGAGGAGTAACTTAGAAAGAGGTCTGGGCAGTGATGGGAAGACACTGTCTTGCTTTGGATGGTGGTTACATGGGTGTACACGTCTATTGAAACTCACCTCACAGCGCAGTTAATATCTGTGTCTTTCACTGTACATATATTTTTGGGAGTAGTAGAAAATCAAAAATTTTTTTGGACTTGTATTATCTTGGTAAAATATGTATAATATAGAATTTACCATGTTAACATTCTGTATTGTTTTTGAGTCAGGGTCTCACTCTGTTGTCCAGCTGGAGTGCAATGGCACAATCATGACAATCACAATGACTGATCATGGCTTACCATAGCCTCAACCTCTTGGGCTCAGGTGATCCTTCTGCCTCAGCCACCTGAGAAACTGGGACTACAGTCATGTGCCACACCACATCTGGCTAATTTTTAAATTTTTTTGTAGAGATGAGGTCTCGCTATGTTGCCTAGGTTGGTCTTAAATTCCTGGACTCAAGTGATCCTCCTGCCTAGAACTCCCAAAGTGCTGGGATTACAGGTGTGAGCCTCCATGCCCGGCCTTGTTAACCATTTGTAAGTATACGGTTCTATGGCATTAAGTACATTCATGTTCTTATTCTACATCATCAGACACTATATATAAATTTAACCTTGGTTAAAAATGCAAACAAAAAATAGTGTCAGATGGGGAGGTCCCATTAATCTATACTGAGGTATTAATCTT
>NW_007139792.1:0-922 GCF_000164805.1 Carlito syrichta | reverse complement strand
GAATTTACCATGTTAACATTCTATATTGTTTTTGAGTCAAGGTCTCACTCTGTTGTCCAGCTGGAGTGCAATGGCACAATCATGACAATCACAATGACTGATCATGGCTTACCATAGCCTCAACCTCTTGGGCTCAGGTGATCCTTCTGCCTCAGCCACCTGAGAAACTGGGACTACAGTCATGTGCCACACCACGTCTGGCTAATTTTTAAATTTTTTTGTAGAGATGAGGTCTCGCTATGTTGCCTAGGTTGGTCTTAAATTCCTGGACTCAAGTGATCCTCCTGCCTAGAACTCCCAAAGTGCTGGGATTACAGGTGTAAGCCTCCATGCCCGGCCTTGTTAACCATTTGTAAGTATACGGTTCTATGGCATTAAGTACATTCATGTTCTTATTCTACATCATCAGACACTATATATAAATTTAACCTTGATTAAAAATGCAAACAAAAAATAGTGTCGGATGGGGAGGTCCCATTAATCTATACTGAGGTATTAATCTTGTACATACGTGAGGCTGACTGTGGCACTCGGGGCCATTTGCTTTCTTCTGTGGCTCCAAAGCATATTGAGCACACCTCTGTCATTGCACCTGTCATGCCCTGGTAGTGTTCTCATTGAATTTTCTGCTTTTCCCGCTGTTCCCTGAAATCTCAAGTACAGAGACTGTCTTGCTCATTCTCAGTGCTTGGTGTTCAGAAGGCATTCACAGAAACATACCCAATGCCAAACCATCCCTCCGGCAGAAGTTGGCTTGCTGTGTTTCCAAGGTTTTCTTAAGAAAATATGAGAGGCGAACATCAACAACAAAAGCTCCAGAATTTATATATAAAAAGTTGTGTATCTGTTCTTACATGTTTCAGCTTCAGTCATCTTCAAAGTTTGTGCTGTTTGATGCAATCCACTAATCAAGATGCTTTTT
>NW_007139791.1:0-733 GCF_000164805.1 Carlito syrichta | reverse complement strand
CTGCTCATAACAAGCTTTTGAACTCATCAATTTTGATGCCTTTTAGTGCTTCTGCCTTTTTTGTTTCATCTCTTCCACATCGGCAAAATGTTTCTCTTTGAGGGCTTTTTCCATCCGGCAAACAAAAAAAAGTCACTCAGTGTGAAATCAGGTGATTAAGGAGGGTGGGGCCTGGGGCTCATGGTATTTTTTTGGTCAGAAACTGCTGAACACTCAACGTGGTGTCGGCAGGTGTGCTTGTAAATCATCCATCATAAAATGGGCAAACATGTTGAAAGAATCTCAAAAAAAAAAAAAAATTAACTGAAGCCGAATGCAGCCTCTCACAACATTAGCTGGTACATTGATGCCGAAGGTTCTTAGAACACTTGCCTGGTGGGGAACGCGTGTACTACAAGGGACCCAGTCTTCCCCCCAAAAAATTACATTTTTTGGGGGGTTCCCCCTTAAATGTGCCTGTGTGGTCCACAACTATAGCAGTGAGATGGTTAAAGAAACTTCGAGCATGTAAAAGCCTGAGATTGGGAAGATGCAGTATGACATTCCTAGAATGATTTCCTTTTGTGTAACATATTTATTTTGTCTCTTTTCTTCCTTATAGCCAGAGTCAGTTTTGGACTCCAGTGCCAACACCATGATTTATGCACTTCCCTTCCTCCTGTGTCAAGTAGCTTCCAGCCTATCTTAAGATTATCTATCTAAACAACAGAAAGGGCTGCATGACCACACAAAC
>NW_007139790.1:0-823 GCF_000164805.1 Carlito syrichta | reverse complement strand
CAGGTTAAATTTAAATTCAGGTAAGCAATGACTACTTTAACATTTAGGACATACAGTATTTATATTAAAAATGATTTGCTGCTTACATGAAATTTCAGTGTACCTGGGTGTCCCAAATTTTATCTGGCAACCCTGGGAGCAGAATCCTCTGAGCCGCTAGGCACCTGCCAAGAAGTCTGTGTCAGAGGAGGCTAAGAAGGGTCTGATTGGGGAAAGGTTTCACATGCCCTTTGAAAAGCCTTGCTGATGAACTGGATTTGGAGAGCAAGGAAAAGAACTATCAAGAGTGACTGCTAGGTTTTAAATCTCAGCACCCAGTGGTGCCCTTTTGCTGAGGTGAAGATGAGAGAGGCTTGTGAGTGTATTGGGATGTGGCCTGGTCTCAGTGACAGGTGCGGTGGATGTCCCCGTGGAGATGTAGGTGTTTGATTCTGAGCTCACTCAAGATCTCTGTTCCACCCTATCCCTTCCAACCCTCTAGAATTTCATGGCACAAATGGGAGAAGAAAGGAGCACTTCAGAGCACAGAATGATGGGGGTAAGCTAGCTTCTGAATGGACAGTTAGCCCCAGCTAGGCTGTTGCTAAGAAAAGAGAGAGTGAGAAGAATAAATGTACTTCCAAGGAATTGGATCAAAGACTTTTTCATTGTGTAAGGGATTTCTGTGTGCCCCTGCTGCCGTGTGTCTTTAAGGATACATTACTGGGCATAATGACACAGTTTTTTTTACAAAGTTGTGGTTGCCATGCAGTGGTTATGTGGGCAGTCAAGCAAAGAAGACAAATCAGGTTCAAGTGTCTAACTCGCAATCTTTATAAACTCT
>NW_007139789.1:0-799 GCF_000164805.1 Carlito syrichta | reverse complement strand
CTGCTTACATCGAAATTCCAGTGTACCTGGGTGTCCCAAATTTTATCTGGCAACCCTGGGAGCAGAATCCTATGAGCCGCTGGGCACCTGCCCAGAAGTCTGTGTCAGAGGAGGCTAAGAAGGGTCTGATTGGGGAAAGGTTTCACATGCCCTTTGAAAAGCCTTGCTGATGAACTGGATTTGGAGAGAAAGGAAAAGAACTATCAAGAGTGACTGCTAGGTTTTAAATCTCAGCACCCAGTGGCGCCCTTTTGCTGAGGTGAAGATGAGAGAGGCTTGTGAGTGTATTGGGATGTGGCCTGGTCTCAGTGACAGGTGCGGTGGATGTCCCCGTGGAGATGTAGGTGTTTGATTCTGAGCGCACTCAAGATCGTGGGGGTCTGTTCCACCCTATCCCTTCCAACCCTCTAGAGGTTCATGGCACAAATGGGAGGAGAAAGGAGCAATTCAGAGCACAGAATGATGGGGGTAAGCTAGCTTCTGAATGGACAGTTAGCCCCAGCTAGGCTGTTGCTAAGAAAAGAGAGAGTGAGAAGAATAAATGTACTTCCAAGGAATTGGACCAAAGACTTTTTCATTGTGTAAGGGATTTCTGTGTGCCCCTGCTGCCATGTGTCTTTAAGGATACATTACTGGGCATAATGACACAAAGTTGTTTTTACAAAGTTGTGGTTGCCGTGCAGTGGTTATGTGGGCAGTCAAGCAAAGAAGACAAATCAGGTTCAAGTGTCTTACTCGCAATCTTTATAAACTCTAACACTGCAGCTAGATCACACCATGCCTGCACCAAAGTATTTTT
>NW_007139788.1:0-785 GCF_000164805.1 Carlito syrichta | reverse complement strand
AGCAGAATCCTCTGAGCCGCTAGGCACCTGGAAGCAGTCTGTGTCAGAGGAGGCTAAGAAGGGTCTGATTGGGGAAAGGTTTCACATGCCCTTTGAAAAGCCTTGCTGATGAACTGGATTTGGAGAGCAAGGAAAAGAACTATCAAGAGTGACTGCTAGGTTTTAAATCTCAGCACCCAGTGGTGCCCTTTTGCTGAGGTGAAGATGAGAGAGGCTTGTGAGTGTATTGGGATGTGGCCTGGTCTCAGTGACAGGTGCGGTGGATGTCCCCGTGGAGATGTAGGTGTTTGATTCTGAGCTCACTCAAGATCATGGGGGTCTGTTCCACCCTATCCCTTCCAACCCTCTAGAGTTTCATGGCACAAATGGGAGAAGAAAGGAGCACTTCAGAGCACAGAATGATGGGGGTAAGCTAGCTTCTGAATGGACAGTTAGCCCCAGCTAGGCTGTTGCTAAGAAAAGAGAGAGTGAGAAGAATAAATGTACTTCCAAGGAATTGGATCAAATACTTTTTCATTGTGTAAGGGATTTCTGTGTGCCCCTGCTGCCGTGTGTCTTTAAGGATACATTACTGGGCATAATGACACAGTTTTTTTTACAAAGTTGTGGTTGCCATGCAGTGGTTATGTGGGCAGTCAAGCAAAGAAGACAAATCAGGTTCAAGTGTCTAACTCGCAATCTTTATAAACTCTAACACTGCAGCTAGATCACACCATGCCTGCACCAAAGTATTTTTGAAATTTTAACCCAACTAAGAAATTCTGTGATTATGAGAGAAAAAAAAG
>NW_007139787.1:0-797 GCF_000164805.1 Carlito syrichta | reverse complement strand
TTCCAACCCTCTAGAGTTTCATGGCACAAATGGGAGGAGAAAGGAGCAATTCAGAGCACAGAATGATGGGGGTAAGCTAGCTTCTGAATGGACAGTTAGCCCCAGCTAGGCTGTTGCTAAGAAAAGAGAGAGTGAGAAGAATAAATGTACTTTCCAAGGAATTGGACCAAAGACTTTTTCATTGTGTAAGGGATTTCTGTGTGCCCCTGCTGCCATGTGTCTTTAAGGATACATTACTGGGCATAATGACACAAAGTTGTTTTTACAAAGTGGTGGTTGCCATGCAGTGGTTATGTGGGCAGTCAAGCAAAGAAGACAAATCAGGTTCAAGTGTCTAACTCGCAATCTTTATAAACTCTAACACTGCAGCTAGATCACACCATGCCTGCACCAAAGTATTTTTGAAATTTTAACCCAACTAAGAAATTCTGTGATTATGAGAGAAAAAAAAGGTGTATATACAGTGGCAATATTTCATTTTCTGATTTAAAAGATTTTTTTAATAAAATGAACTACAGATATAATTTATCTTAAAGTGTTCCTTGTTTAAAAAGTTTATTCATCTTGACGTTATTTTTATATATTAAGTTCCCAAATTAGATTTATATTTGGTATTGTCACTATTGAACTACTAGAAAAATTGAAGATACTACTTATTAAAAATTGCACATTGTGTATATAATTAGTGGAAGATTTGCCTGTTGAAGACACTTTATTAGGTAAGTATTTGGATTACAATAGGATTGACTGTAAAATGGCTTCATACCCAGAAAATATTTTACAAAAATCAAAACTTG
>NW_007139786.1:0-1148 GCF_000164805.1 Carlito syrichta | reverse complement strand
TGCTTAGGGATTCAGGACATTTTCACAGAGGACGTGGGTTGGGAAGTGGATCATTGAGATGAGAAGAAGGCTGCTCGAAGGGTGGGCTCTTCCGAGAGGTGAGCAGGTGTGAGGGCCAGCAGGAGGCAGTAAGGCAGGGGAACACTGGGTTTCCATGTGGCTGGTGGGGAGGGTCGATTGGAATGAGATGAGCAGCTTTATCACCAGGAAGACAGGTGATGGTGGATGAGGGGCTGTGTGCGTGTTCTGTGTGTGAGCAACAAGCAGTGAGGAAACAGGAAGAAAGAGAAGATCACAGTTGCTTCTGGAAAGATAAGTGATACAGCAGTGTGCAGTATGCAGAATGGGGAGGTGGAGGGGTAGTGGTGGGGAGGGTGTGTGTGTGGGAGGAGGGGGTTATGAATTAAATGGCAATGGAGAAACAAGAGGAAGGGAGATTGGGTTAGGGGGTTTGTAGTGGAACTGGTGAGGTTCAGTCTGGTCCTGAGAGGTGGGGGTGAGGATCGGGTGTTGGGAGCCAGCTATGGAGGCCTTCCTGCTGACAAAGTCCAGGGGGTGGAAGACCCCGTGTCACCAAGTGAACCTGGGCAGCTGAGATTCTTGCCTTTACATTCCTTTCTTAAGGAGGCTTGTAATTCTGATTAGGGATTGTGACTAAGGTGACTTGAGCCAAGAGGCCTTTTGTTTTACAAACATTGAAGCTCATTCTCCCTGGCAGGAAATAATTAATGCAGATTGTAAACACCAGGTGTGAAGTTAGGGAAAGCTAGTCAGGCCAACTTGCAGCTAAGAAATCTTGAAAATGTTGCTTTACCCCAGCTAGTTGCAAATTGCTGTGTGAAGGTCACAGGTGTGACTTGTTAATCTATGTGATAATTGTAGTGCTTAGAACTTGGTAGTGATTTATAATGTAATAGTTATAGAAATAAGTAAGTTTTGTATGGAGATGAAGAAATGGTAATCATTAAAAAATGTTAGAAATTTATAAAATTTATAGTTTAGGATGATAATGTTTTAAGATCAAAACAGGATGAACAAAGATACATTGCCTGTCCGGTTCATTCAATTGTAACTGATTGCCTTGGAAAGAAAAAACATGTAGTGTATAAAAGGAGTTGGAAAAGACAATAAACCGGCATTTGTCCTGG
>NW_007139785.1:0-854 GCF_000164805.1 Carlito syrichta | reverse complement strand
GGAGGGGGTTACGAATTAAGTGGCAATGAGAAACCAAGAGGAAGGGAGGTTGGGTTAGGGGGTTGGAGTGGAACTGGTGAGGTTCAGTCTGGTCTGAGAGGTGGGGGTGAGGATCGGGTGTTGGGAGCCAGCCATGGAGGCCTTCCTGCTGACAAAGTCCAGGGGGCGGAAGACCCCGTGTTGCCAAGTGAACCTGGGCAGCTGAGATTCTTGCCTTTACATTCCTTTCTTAAGGAGGCTTGTAATTCTGATTAGGGATTGTGACTAAGGTGACTTGAGCCAAGAGGCCTTTTGTTTTACAAACATTGAAGCTCATTCTCCCTGGCAGGAAATAATTAACGCAGATTGTAAACACCAGGTGTGAAGTTAGGGAAAGCTAGTCAGGCCAACTTGCAGCAAAGAAATCTTGAAAATGTTGCTTTACCCCAGCTAGTTGCAAATTGCTGTGTGAAGGTCACAGGTGTGACTTGTTAATCTATGTGATAATTGTAGTGCTTAGAACTTGGTAGTGATTTATAATGTAATAGTTATAGAAATAAGTAAGTTTTGTATGGAGATGAAGAAATGGTAATCATTAAAAAATGTTAGAAATTTATAAAATTTATAGTTTAGGATGATAATGTTTTAAGATCAAAACAGGATGAACAAAGATACATTGCCTGTCCGGTTCATTCAATTGTAACTGATTGCCTTGGAAACAAAAAACATGTAGTGTATAAAAGGAGTTGGAAAAGACAATAAACCAGCATTTGTCCTGCTTGCAGCAGAGTCAGTGTCCAAGTTTTTTCTCCTGCACCTACGCTGTCTGTCCGTCTTTCAGGAAACCCTAACCTGCTGGAGCTGGACTCTAGCAA
>NW_007139784.1:0-4044 GCF_000164805.1 Carlito syrichta | reverse complement strand
CAATCAGACTGGGATAGTACAAATGGCTTTGTTAATTAGATGAAAAGTTGCATTTTATGACACTTATCATATTATCCGTGGGTGGATGACTGTGGCTGTAGTCTGTGTTAAGGCTTTATCTATTATCTGTCTTCCTTTCAAAATCTATCTTATTTCAGTTTCCATCATGCTGGGCTGTTTTTGCCCAGTCTCTGTGGCCTTCTAGATTGGATGCTGCCTGCCTTCTGGATCGTAACTCTTGGGAGTCTTTGCCTGATGTTTTGTGAACATACATATGCAATTCCGGATATTATTGAGCTTCTGCTACCTGGGTTTAATTATATTAACTATAGGCTGTTTCGATATATTTTATTAAATTCAAATTTTTTGAAAGTAGATACTTCTGTGAAATTAGAACCAAGACATGAAGCAGATTTGAAGCCCTGGATCTTTAAATTTTAAGACCTTGAAGGCTGGAACTGTGGTTCTATGTGTGTGGTGTTTTTGTTTGTTTGTTTTCCCTTCACTATGTCCATATTGCTGGACTTTGGGCATCACTGCCTTTTCTGTAAAATAAGAAGGCTGAGCTAGATCACCAGTGATTCTTGAACCTTAGCAGGCATCAGAATCCCCTGGAGGGTTTACTCAATCACAGATTGCTCTCCCCTTTCCCAAGAGGCTGCTTCTGCAGGTCTGGAGTGGGACCTGAGAATTTGAATTTCAAACATGTTCCCCAGTGATGCTGATGTTGCTGGTCTAGATGACCTTTTAAGTCTTCTCCAAATTTTTTTTTTTTTTAGCATTTTGCTTTACCTCGCTAAACCTCAACGTTCCCCTCTGTTAAATGGGGATGACACACTATCTGAAGGGTTCTTGTAAGGATGGAATGAACTATTTGATTGAAGGAGAAATTGCACATGAGTCATCTCATAAACCAGCACTCTAAGGGGCATATTTTTGGAAATATTGACATCTATCTTGCTGAATGTCTCTGCTTTCTGGAACACTTACCTACTTCTTCAAAAGCCAATTATTTTGTTTTTTTTTGTTAGTTGGTTTGTTTTTTTGAGTCAGAGTTTCACTCTGTGGCTCAGGCTGGAGTGCAGTGGCATGCTCACTGCCAACACAGTCTCGACCTGCTGGGCTCAAGCGATCCTTCCACCTCAGCCTTCCAAGTAGCTGGAACCACAGGCATGTGGTTAACTTGAAGGTAGGTCATTTGAAATCATCAAGTTAGGAAAGCAACAAGACCAAAAATGAAGAAAAGAAAAGAGGTCATAATGGACTTATGAGCTACCATCAAGGAGGCCAATATGTGCATTATGATAATTTTAAAAGGAGAAGAGAGAGAAAGGAGCAGAGAGCTTTTCTGAAAAACATAGTGGCTCAAAATTTCCAAAATCTGATGAGTAAAATGTTCACATAAGTTTAAGAAGCTCAGTGAACTCCAGTTAAAAAAACTGGAAAGAAATGAACACTGGGAAGATGGTGAGGTGGGGTTTCAGGAAGATGGCAATGGAGCCAGTTGGAGTGTATGAGTCTCTGTTTAAGTGAGTGTGTGCAAGGACGAATTAGCATGTGTGTGTGTCTAAGTGGATGTGTGAGTGTCTGAGTATGAACTCAGAAACAAGTGACCTGAGCTCGCTAGGTAAAGCGGTTACAATTGCTCCTGTTCTGACCCCAGACCTTCTTGCCGCAGTGTTGGAGCAAGTGCCATTTTGGGGAGTCAATGGGACCCTTCTCTAAAAGAAGCCACAGGGAGCAGCTGGGGCTCAGCTCCTGGCACCCAGTCCCACCACCAGCTTTGATGCCAGGTCAGCACTAGCAGTGGCTAAAATGAGAGTGCAGTGAGAGAAATGGATGCTGATATCTAGCAGAGGGACAGACACAGAGGTGCCACTATTGCTGTTACACTGGAATCTGGGCAGGAAATGCTCTAGCATGCCCACCATTGGGCAGCAGATCAGTGCCCTAGGACTTAGAAGTGAAATCCACATCTCTCTGGGATTGATAATCACAAACCCAAAGGACATAACTTTGGGTGAATGCTCCCTGAAAGGACAGGACCAGTGCAGAATCCCAGTCACCCCATCCCCCATGCTGGCAAATTCATGGGATAATGGGTTCAATCAGAGGAGGAAGACCTAGCCAGAGAAGGGGGGATACTCATATGTCTCCATTGCATGGACATATTGTGAGATGGTGGGAAGCTGGTCTCAGGGGGCCTACACCCCAAACGTTAGACATTGCAGTCTGAAAGTAGCTTCTGAATCTTAGTGCCCCACAATACACCCTATTCAACCTTGACTGCAAAGACACAGAACAACTTCTCACTTCCAGCCCCATCTCAAAATAAAACCATCAAAGTCCCTGCTCAGAGAAGGAGAGCAGACTGAGCAAATAACAGAAGTGGAAGCCTCTTCCTCTATCACTGAATAATGGAATTAAAGAAAGAGGAAAGTGACCTGTCACAAATGAAGAAAAATCAAGGGAAGATCAGCAGTAATCCCCAGAGTCACAAAGTGATAGTACTTTAAAAAAACAGACCTCAGAGCCCATACAATGGAAGTCACCCAAAATGGCCCCAGAAATTCAAAAAGATGAATTTTGCTCAGTTGCGTTGACAGAGGAGGGCATCAGTAAGGAGACGAAACATGGCACACAAATATTTATTTCAATAACTGCATGGACTGTTAAAAACACCTAATGAGTGGTGGGCTGTTTTTCTTTAGGCCAACAAAGCTCTTGATGCCTTTGAATACCTGTCAGATGGTATTCAAAGACATCAAGAGTTTCATTTTTAAGCTAGGAGTAATAAAGACCAGGCAGTAAGAAGGACGTTGAGTGCATTTTTTTGCACTTGCTAGAATGCCCCAAACAGCATACTGGTTTTCTGCTCTGGCTTCTATTATTGCAGAGCAGTTGGAACAGGCCTTCAGCAAGTCTCCAGTGCTTCCCTCGTGCCTCAACAAATCACTGAGTCTAGTTTCCTCATTTGAAAAGTAGGGGACACTCACAACCTTGTACTTGGACTAAATGATTATATAAACAAAAACTGCTTAGTCCAGTGCCAGGCACATAAAAAATGTGCTATTTTTTCCCAGCTTGGGTTTTATACCTGGATCATTAAGCTAGCATTACAATAAGTATTAAAGTCTGACTGTTTGATTTAAGAGAAAAAAACAGATAATAAAAATGAAGGCAGGAATATCAAATAGGTTTGAATAAGTCAACTTTTATTTTAATGTTTAAATTATGAGAGGCTTGAAATACAGGAAAGTAAAGGGCAGCCAGTTATAATATTTTAAGGAAAAAATAAGTCCCTTGGCCAGGCATGGTGGCTCAAGCCTGTAATCCCAGCACTTTTGAAGGTCAAGACTAGAGGATTGTCTGAGCCCAGGGGTTGAAGACCAAACTAGGCAACTCAGCGAGACTTCATCTCTACAATAAATTTTAAAAAACATAGCTGAGCAAGGTGGCAAATGCCTCAGGTTCCAACTACTTAGAAGACTGAGGTGGAAGGATTGCCTGAGTCTAGTAGGTCAAAGCTGCAGTGACCACTAACATGCTACTGTACTCCAACTTGTGCAACAGAGTGAGACTCTTACTCAATAATAATAATAATAAGTACCTTCAGTATTCCTCCTACTCATGTATGTTTTTATACTTTTCCTACGCATTATACCTACAGGTGCTATACATTTGTGTGCATTATATTTTCAACACACATGCACTCCTGCATAAACAGTATAGTGTTGTTTTGTTATTACATGTATGTTTTTGCTGCTACAAACTCCATAGAAAAGGTGTCATAATGTCAACTTTAATCTTTTCTGTCAATATTATATTTTTGTGATATATTCATCTTTAGTTTTGCATGGCAGGTGTCAGCACACTTTTCCTGAAAATATCTGAATAGCATAGCAAAGGGCCACATACTGTATGCTGTACAGGCCACACAGTCTTTGTGACATCTAAACTCTCTGCTTATAGTGTGGAAGCACACAGATAATATATAAGTGAATGGAGGTGGTTGTATTCCAATAAAACTTTATTGTAAAAACA
>NW_007139783.1:0-779 GCF_000164805.1 Carlito syrichta | reverse complement strand
ACTATTGCTGTTACACTGGAATCTGGGCAGGAAATGCTCTAGCATGCCCACCATTGGGCAGCAGATCAGTGCCCTAGGACTTAGAAGTGAAATCCACATCTCTCTGGGATTGATAATCACAAACCCAAAGGACATAACTTTGGGTGAATGCTCCCTGAAAGGACAGGACCAGTGCAGAATCCCAGTCACCCCATCCCCCATGCCGGCAAATTCATGGGATAATGGATTCAATCAGAGGAGGAAGACCTAGCCAGAGAAGGGGGGATACTCATATGTCTCCATTGCATGGACATATTGTGAGATGGTGGGAAGCTGGTCTCAGGGGGCCTACACCCCAAACGTTAGACATTGCAGTCTGAAAGTAACTTCTGAATCTTAGTGCCCCACAATACACCCTATTCAACCTTGACTGCAAAGACACAGAACAACTTCTCACTTCCAGCCCCATCTCAAAATAAAACCATCAAAGTCCCTGCTCAGGGAAGGAGAGCAGACTGAGCAAATAACAGAAGTGGAAGCCTCTTCCTCTATCACTGAATAATGGAATTAAAGAAAGAGGAAAGTGACCTGTCACAAATGAAGAAAAATCAAGGGAAGATCAGCAGTAATCCCCAGAGTCACAAAGTGATAGTACTTAAAAAAAATAGACCTCAGAGTCCATACAATGGAAGTCACCCAAAATTGGCCCCAGAAATTCAAAAAGATGAATTTTGCTCAGTTGCGTTTGACAGAGGAGGGCATCAGTAAAGAGACGAACATGGCACACAAATATTTATTTC
>NW_007139782.1:0-793 GCF_000164805.1 Carlito syrichta | reverse complement strand
CCAGGCAGTAAGAAGGACGTTGAGTGCATTTTTTTGCACTTGCTAGAATGCCCCAAACAGCATACTGGTTTTCTGCTCTGGCTTCTATTATTGCAGAGCAGTTGGAACAGGCCTTCAGCAAGTCTCCAGTGCTTCCCTCGTGCCTCAACAAATCACTGAGTCTAGTTTCCTCATTTGAAAAGTAGGGGACACTCACAACCTTGTACGTGGACTAAATGATTATATAAACAAAAACTGCTTAGTCCAGTGCCAGGCACATAGAAAATGTGCTATTTTTTCCCAGCTTGGGTTTTATACCTGGATCATTAAGCTAGCATTACAATAAGTATTAAAGTCTGACTGTTTGATTTAAGAGAAAAAAACAGATAATAAAAATGAAGGCAGGAATATCAAATAGGTTTGAATAAGTCAACTTTTATTTTAATGTTTAAATTATGAGAGGCTTGAAATACAGGAAAGTAAAGGGCAGCCAGTTATGATATTTTAAGGAAAAAATAAGTCCCTTGGCCAGGCATGATGGCTCAAGCCTGTAATCCCAGCACTTTTGAAGGTCAAGACTAGAGGATTGTCTGAGCCCAGGGGTTGGAGACCAAACTAGGCAACTCAGCGAGACTTCATCTCTAAAATAAATTTTTAAAAACATAGCTGAACAAGGTGGCAAATCCATCTGGTTCCAATTACTTAGAAGGCTGAGGTGGAAGGATTGCCTGAGCCTAGTAGGTTAAGGCTGCAGTGGCCACTAAAATGCTACTGTATTCCAACCTGTGCAACAGAGTGAAACTCTTACTCAAAA
>NW_007139781.1:0-821 GCF_000164805.1 Carlito syrichta | reverse complement strand
CTCTTACTCAAAATAATAATAATAATAAGTACCTTAAGTATTCCTCCTACTCATGTATGTTTTTATACTTTTCCTATGCATTATACCGACAGGTACTGTACATTTGTGTGCATTATATTTTCAACACACATGCACTCCTGCATAAACAGTATAGTGTTGTTTTGTTATTACATGTATGTTTTTGCTGCTACAAACTCCATAGAAAAGGTGTCATAATGTCAATTTTAATCTTTTCTGTCAATATTATATTTTTGTGATATATTCATCTTTAGTTTTGCATGGCAGGTGTCAGCACACTTTTCCTGAAAATATCTGAATAGCATAGCAAAGGGCCACATACTGTATGCTGTACAGGCCACACGGTCCTTGTGACATCTACTTAACTCTCTGCTTATAGTGTGGAAGCAGCCACAGATAATATATAAGTGCATGGAGATGGTTGTATTCCAATAAAACTTTATTTGTAAAAGCAGGTAGTGGATCTGATTCGGTCCACCTGTCACATAGTGACCCAACCCTGCAATATAATATTTCACTGAAGAAATATGCTACAATTAATTTTTTCAGTTTTATAATATGATGATTCATTTTTGTTGTCAACTTGACAGGATTAAGAAATATGCAGATAACCGGCAAAGTATTATTTCTGGGTATGTCTGTGAGGGTGTTTTCAGAAGAGACTAGCCTTTGAATCAGTGGAATAAGTAAGGAAGGTTTGCCCTCAGTGTAGGCAGGCTCCATTCAATCTGCTGAGGGCCCAGAAAGGAAAATTCATGCGCTCTCTCTTTTCTGGGTTTGGGATGCCCTTCTTCTGCCCTTGG
>NW_007139780.1:0-862 GCF_000164805.1 Carlito syrichta | reverse complement strand
TCGCAGCGAGACCTCATCTCTACCATAAATAAAAAAATCAGCCGGGCGTGGTAGTGCATGCTTATAATTCCAGCTACTTGGAAGGCTGAGGCAGAAGGATCGCCGGAGCCCAGCAGGTCAAGGCTACAGTGGCCGGGAGCTGCCACTGCACTTCAGTCTGGGCGACCGAGTGAGACTCCAACTCAAAAAGAAAAAAAAGAAAAACAAAGAAAATATTTTCTACAGCTGCATTTATCTTTTAATGTTGCTTTTAGTGAACAGGATATCTTAAAATTAATATGCTATAATTGAAACATTTTCCTTTTTATTTGCATTTTGAAACATTGCATGAGAAATTCTTCTTAAGCTCCAAAGCCATAAAAATATTTTATTATATTTTATTCTATATATTGAAAAGACTTTATTTTCTTATATAGTTTTTCACTCATCAGGAATTGATTTTTGTATTTGATGCAAGTAGAACTTAAAAAAAAAATAGAAAACCAGTTCTTGTAACACCACTAATTTAATTGCTATCTCTTTGGCTGGTTTGTAAAGTTTTAGGAGTTGTCTCTATGACTTGTGAAATTTCTCTATATTTATTGGTCTGTTGGGAACTCTATTCTGCCCATCACTACCACATTGTCTTATTTACTGTTGCTTTATAAGTCTTGATGTCTGATAGGGTATTTTGTTTTTCTTCAAAATTATCTTAATTATCTTGGATGTTTGCTTTCTAAAGCTCACTTATTAGTTGTAAATACATATAGATAAGTGCACATGAACATAGAAGTGCATATAAGTACATGTAACTCAACAAATTTGTATAAACTGAATAAACCTATAAAACAAATCTGAAGATCAAGAAAAAGAAGCCTGCTAG
>NW_007139779.1:0-882 GCF_000164805.1 Carlito syrichta | reverse complement strand
TAAAACAAATCTGAAGATCAAGAAAAAGAAGCCTGCTAGCATCCCCAAAACCCTACTATGCCCACCTCCCATCAATAACACTTCTTCCCACAGGAAATCAAGGTCATTAATCCAATATCATTGCATACATGCTGATTGTTTTAGTATTTTATATAAATGGAAATATAAAATATGTATACTCATATGTCTGATTTCTATTATTGATGGGTAATTTCTAGTTTTCAACTCTTATCAATATTACCACTGTGCACATTCTTATACGTATGTATGATTGAACATATACGTATATTTCTGTTGGGTATATATCCAAGAGTAAATTTGCTGAATTTCAGGCATACACATTTTCAACTCTGATAGATATTCTCAAATTGTTTCCAAAGTGGGTGTACCAATTACCCTCAATATGAGAGCTTTAGTGACTTCATGTCTCTCAACTTTTGATATTTCCTGCTTTTCTAATTTTAGCCAACTAGTTCAGTGGTTGCAAGATCTTAATAAGACAGATTTTGTAAAAAACCAGCCATTTCAGTAACTGTACTTGGGGTATTAATGATCCACCCAGGTGTTTAAACATGCATGGTCAATACATTATGTAAACAATACCGTGTTCAACAAAATGCAGAGGCCTTTCACACACACTGCTCTTAAGAAATAAAGCCATAGTTAATTCATATCCAAGGACACAACTAATGTGAGCAGTAAATAAAGTCTTGCCATGCAGGTCAGCAGATCAAGAAGGATGTTGCTACGCTGAAAGTCCTCAAAGGACACCAACTAGCACTCTTTTATCTGTTTTGCTTCTGCACGTAGACAGGCTAGCATTGATGGCTAGTTAATGCTTTTGGAATGAATGAATGAATGAATGAATGAATGGTAAAGGCA
>NW_007139778.1:0-804 GCF_000164805.1 Carlito syrichta | reverse complement strand
ATTCGGATGGCTAGTTAATGACTTATGAATGAATGAATGAATGAATGAATGATAAGGCAGTCTGTTGAAGAAAACTGAATTATCTACAGAGATCTTTCAAAATTATTCTCATTGCTTTTGCTTATTTTTTTTCTATCTATTTCATTATGATAATTAAAGATGAAGGTAAGGAAGTATCTAAGATGAAACTTTTGAATAATGATCTGGTTCCTGGAAAAAGAATTGAAGGTCAGATAAAGAGAATTATTAGGCCAGCACTGTACATCTTTTGGTAAAGAGTTTGCCAATAAATAAAATTTTCAAATATTTTCCCATATTTTATACTTTTTTAAAAAGTAAAAACAAACTCATTATTCTAAGATTGTGTTCAGACAACAGATGTCCAAATTTATTCTAACTTTAAAATTATGGGTGATCCATCCTCAAACAGCTTGCAGATTTCCTGCTAGGGTACCCCATTTCCACACTTTTGTGACCCTAAATAACTCCCCATTGAGAACTGATTTTGAGTGGTTGGGAAGAGGAAAAACTTCCTCTTTCCTACCCCTAATGCCTCTACCTACTTGTAGCTTCTTAGAATTCCTTTTAACAAAGGACCACATTTTTTATTCCATAAAAATACTTGAAATGCAAATATTTGTGTAATTGAAAAAAAAAAAAACTCAATACAAATCTGCTGACTTAAGTCACACTAAGGGGGAAATAACTTATCAGATCTTTTCCAGGGATAGGTTCTGATGGTTCCATGGAGGAAAAAGGCAGCGGGGAAAGTAGAATAAATGTTGTCTAATTTACATTTTTGCT
>NW_007139777.1:0-742 GCF_000164805.1 Carlito syrichta | reverse complement strand
ATTTATATTTTTGCTTGAGGCTGCCCTGTTTCTGAATTTAGTGCAAGTATCCAACTGATCAGCGCCCAGGGATTTGTTCTTAGCAAGTAGAACTCTATCCATTCTTTCCTTCCACTACCAGAACCTCACCTCCTCCTTCTCCTCCTCCTGCATGCTTTTTGGCCCCCAACCATCACTCTACCAAATACAGTTCTGGCTTAGTCATTGCCTGTCTCAAATAGGCCATTCTGAATGGAATATAACACTAATCAAGAATATTTTTAGATAACTGTGATCCAGCTGATTAAGAAAGGACTCCAGTCTTACTTAAAGACAGGGTTACTGGCCAGTTTCCCCAGGAGTAGACTTTGAGATGGCAGTAGGAGGTTTGTTGCAGAGCGTGCTCAGAATCAACACACCTGAGGGACCCTGGGAAGCGGAGTGGGGTAGATTGGGGGGTGGAGGGGAGAAATTGAGATGCAATGGAGTTGCAGCAAAGGTCTCAACCAATCCTACAGGGAGGTCAAGAGTTGAGAGAACCCTGTAGAGTTGTCCTGAATTGAGTTGAAGTAGACAGCTGGACCTTTATAACCCTGCATGACCAGCCACTGAACATAGTCTTTGCCTGGAAACAGGTGTGATCCTGGACAAGGCAAACTCTTCACTCAAAGACAAATCCCAAAGACAATCAGCTAAGTGCCATCAGCTATCAGCCCTCAACAACTGGTGAGACAGTGCTTCAGACTTGGGGAGGGCATCTTAA
>NW_007139776.1:2944-3741 GCF_000164805.1 Carlito syrichta | reverse complement strand
GAAGCAAGACCCTGTCTCAAAAAAAAAAGAAAGAAAGAAAAGAAAAGAAATCAAGTTTACATGAACAAAGATAAGAGATAGCTATAGTGCTGGAGGGTCAGCGTTGGAATTCTGGCACAACTACTTATTTGTTCTGTGACTTTAGCAGACTTGACTGCTCTGTGCCTCAGTTTCCTCATCTGTAAAATGAGGATCACAATAGTGCCTACTTCATAAGATTGTTGTATAGAGTAAATGAGTTAGGACATACAAAGTGCTTTAGAGGGTTTCAAAATATAGTAAGGGACATATAAGTTGTTTGCTTCTTTGTTTTTGAATCAGCGGTCTCGTTCTTTCACCCAGACTGGGGTATAGTGGCATGATTACAACTCACTATAGCCTCAACCTTCTAGGCTCAGGTGACACTCCCATCTCAGTCTTTCGAGTAGCTGGGGGCTAAAAGCATGTGCCACCGCACTCAGGTAATTTTTTTTTATTTTTTGTAGAGATGAGGTGTTGCTATGCTGCCCAGGATTGTTTCAAATGCCTAGGCTCAAGTGATCCTCCTGTCGTGGCATCCCAATGTGCTGAGATTACAGACATGAGCCACTGCACCCAGTCCATATAAATAAATAATTAAATATATATATTTATGAGAAAGGGACTACTTTGAGATCATGTGGCCCTAATGTCTCAAAACTTTGTGGGCATCTAATCCACAGTTTTCTCATGGCTAGTTTGAACCATTGATGCTACATATTGATACTATTGATATTTGCTTAAATTTAAATGTACTTGCTAACATGTAAAATAAAAAA
>NW_007139776.1:0-1147 GCF_000164805.1 Carlito syrichta | reverse complement strand
GTGTTTTCTCCTTCTCTCTTCCTCTCTGGCTCTCCTGGGTGATGGGTGCTTTAACAATCACCTCAGCCGGGTTTGGTGGCTCAGCCTGTAATCACACACCTTTGGGAGGCTGAGGTGAGTGGATTGCCTGAGCCCGTGGGTTCGAGACCCGCCTGGGCAGCAAGACCTCATCTCTACAATCAATCAAAAAAAATCAGCCAGGCATGGTAGCGCATGCCTGTAATTCCAGCTACTTGGAAGGCTGAGGTGGAGGGATCAACGGAGCCCAGCAGGTCAAGGCTGCGGTGGCTGGGAGCGGCCACTGCACTCCAGTCTGGGCGACAGAGTGAGACTCCAACTCAAAAAAAAAAAAAAACAATCACCTCAAGGGAGGAGCCTACTGCCTCCAGGATGAACATTGCTTAAAAGTTGAATATTGGTTTTCAGGCTTCAGCTTCCTAAATCCTAAACTACTCAAGAACTTTACTGATCACATACCAAGAGAAAGAGCCTGAAGAAAAATAGAGAGAGAAGCCAGGCTCTGTGGCTCAGCCTGTAATCCTAGCACTTTGGGAGGCTGAGGTGAGTGTATTGCATGAGCCCGCGGGTTCGAGACCCGCCTGGGCAACTTGGTGAGCCCTCATCTCTACAATAAATCAAAAAATTAGCCGGGCGTGGTAGCACGCGCCTGTAGTTCCGGTTACATGGAATTCTGAGGTGGAAGGATCGCTGGAGCCCAGCAGGTCGAGTCTGCGGTGGCTGGGAGAGGCCAGTGCACTCCAGTCTGGCTGACAGAGTGAGACTCCAACTAAAAAAAAAATTAGAGAGAGAGAGGTCATCTTGAGTGAGTTAAGGAGAGAAGATGTGCGATAGGGATTTTAAAGTCCTGAAAAGGGGGCTCTGTACCATTTTCTGGGCAGAGATCTGGGAGTAATCAAGAAAAAATGAGGTTGGGTCTGGGAATGGGGTACATGAGGAGTGTGAAAGCAGCTGAGATGTCTGGTTTCTGTCAAAATTCCATGCTACACGTTTGAGGTTACAAGAAGCAGAGATCTTCAAACCTGGTCATCAGGAGGTGAGGACATCCTTAGCATGCCTCAGTGTACATCTGATGACAAAGACAAAGCTGTACAGTTCCAACCACTTCATTCATCCCCAGTGCCTTAGC
>NW_007139775.1:0-855 GCF_000164805.1 Carlito syrichta | reverse complement strand
CGGTGAGTGTATTGCATGAGCCCGCGGGTTCGAGACCCGCCTGGGCAACTTGGTGAGCCCTCATCTCTACAATAAATCAAAAAATTAGCCGGGCGTGGTAGCACGCGCCTGTAGTTCCGGTTACATGGAATTCTGAGGTGGAAGGATCGCTGGAGCCCAGCAGGTCGAGTCTGCGGTGGCTGGGAGAGGCCAGTGCACTCCAGTCTGGCTGACAGAGTGAGACTCCAACTAAAAAAAAAATTAGAGAGAGAGAGGTCATCTTGAGTGAGTTAAGGAGAGAAGATGTGCGATAGGGATTTTAAAGTCCTGAAAAGGGGGCTCTGTACCATTTTCTGGGCAGAGATCTGGGAGTAATCAAGAAAAAATGAGGTTGGGTCTGGGAATGGGGTACATGAGGAGTGTGAAAGCAGCTGAGATGTCTGGTTTCTGTCAGAATTCCATGCTACACGTTTGAGGTTACAAGAAGCAGAGATCTTCAAACCTGGTCATCAGGAGGGAGGACATCCTAGCATGCCTCAGTGTAGACCGATGACAAAGACACAGCTGTACAGTTCCACCACTTCATTCATCCCCAGTGCCTTAGCACTAAGTAATCTCCCACAAATTATCGCCCTTCATGGAGTCTAAGCCCCAGGGAAGGGGATGGGAAGATCCAAAAAAATTGGAAGAAAGGAAGAATAGATGAATCAAGATAATAAATAGCCTGGATTGGTGGCTCAGCCTGTAATCCCAGCACATTGGGAGGCTGAGGTGAGTGGATTACCTGAGCCAGTGGGTTCGAGACTTGCCTGGGCAGTGAGACCTCATCTCTACAATAAATGAAAAAATCAGCCCGGGTGTGGTAGCGCATGCCTG
>NW_007139774.1:0-765 GCF_000164805.1 Carlito syrichta | reverse complement strand
CCAGTGCACTCCAGTCTGGCTGACAGAGTGAGACTCCAACTAAAAAAAAATTAGAGAGAGAGAGGTCATCTTGAGTGAGTTAAGGAGAGAAGATGTGTGATAGGGATTTTAAAGTCCTGAAAAGGGGGCTCTGTACCATTTTCTGGGCAGAGATCTGGGAGTAATCAAGAAAAAATGAGGTTGGGTCTGGGAACGGGGTACATGAGGAGTGTGAAAGCAGCTGAGATGTCTGGTTTCTGTCAGAATTCCATGCTACACGTTTGAGGTTACAAGAAGCAGAGATCTTCAAACCTGGTCATCAGGAGGGAGGACATCCTAGCATGCCTCAGTGTAGACCGATGACAAAGACACAGCTGTACAGTTCCACCACTTCATTCATCCCCAGTGCCTTAGCACTAAGTAATCTCCCACAAATTATCGCCCTTCATGGAGTCTAAGCCCCAGGGAAGGGGATGGGAAGATCCAAAAAAATTGGAAGAAAGGAAGAATAGATGAATCAAGATAATAAATAGCCTGGATTGGTGGCTCAGCCTGTAATCCCAGCACATTGGGAGGCTGAGGTGAGTGGATTACCTGAGCCAGTGGGTTCGATACTTGCCTGGGCAGTGAGACCTCATCTCTACAATAAATGAAAAAATCAGCCGGGTGTGGTAGCACATGCCTGTAATTACGGCTACTCGGAAGACTGACTCAGAAGTATCGCTGGAGCCCAGCAGGTTGAGGTTGCAGTGGCCGGGAGCGTCCACTGCACTCCAGTCTGGGCGG
>NW_007139773.1:0-1097 GCF_000164805.1 Carlito syrichta | reverse complement strand
GGGCTCAAGTAATTGAGATGCCTGAAGCTAATAGCACGAATGTGTTAAGTAGGGGGACTTCTACTGCATATTTTGCTGTATCTCTGTGCTCTGACCTGTCTCCTCTTCCTTCTCCTTCCCCTTGCTGTTCTCAGTCAGGCCCTCACCATCTATTGACTCACCTATTGCTCTAGACTTCTGACTTGTCTCCTGATTTTCACTCTTGCCTTCCTGAATCTATTCTCTATGTAACCTACAGAGAAATGTACAATTCAGATAGGCCCATACCCTTCTGTTTGTAGCTCCCCAAGTATCTATTTCACTCCTGTCCCTCTGAGCCCTCCCTGATCTCTCTGCAACCTCAGGTTTTTCTTCTCTCTTCTCCTGCCCCTGGCTATCCCACTCCTTCTAGGCTGCTTCTTTCCTCAGTACTTTGCTTATGTGACCCCTGTGCCAAAAATATTCACCCAGGCCTGTTCTTTTTCTCCTTTCCCTTCAGGTTAGCTCTTAGCTTATTCTGTCAGACTCACAAATAACAGCTTCCTCTAAATATTTGACAAACTGCTCCAACAAATGAATTAACTGCCCCTCCCTAATATTTTCTTTCACACCCACTGGATTGCTTTTAAGCACCCATTTATGTGTCTGTCTCCACACTGGAATACATGAGCTCTGCCAGGGCAGAGACCACACCTGACTCATTTCTTTATTACTAGAACCCAGCACAGTTTCAGGTTAATGGAGGAACCCAAAGGTAGATGAAACACACACAGTCTCTTTCTCTCTCTCTCTCTCTCTCTCTCTCTCTCTCTCTTTCTCTGATGGATTAAGGGGTTATACTGGAAGATATAACTCCTAGACTAGCTAATGACCCGGTTGAGTTGCTATATGTGCCTGCCCTGAAAACAGCAAGGCTTTGGGATTTAAAGAACTTGAATAAAGGATGATCACATTTGAAGTGCAAAAAGGAACTGGAGCATAGCATAAGGTTATTCATGGAAGCAAAAAAACACAAACAAACACAACTCATGAAATGTGTAAGTAATGACAGAAAGGAAAAAAGAAACAGACATTTATTGACCACTTTGATCAGCAAGCCAGGAAATTGTGAGATGCTT
>NW_007139772.1:0-1027 GCF_000164805.1 Carlito syrichta | reverse complement strand
CATAACCATTAGAAAACATTAAGGCTGGGCTCGGTGGCTCAGCCTGTAATCCTGCACTTTGGGAGGCCAAGGTGAGTGGATTGCCTGAGACTGCGGGTTCGAGACCCACCTGGGCAACTTGGTGAGCCCTCATCTCTACAATAAATCAAAAAATCAGCTGGGCATGGTAGCGCATGCCTGTAATTCTGGCTACTCAGAAGGCTGAGGCGGAAGGATCGCTGGAGCCCAGCAGGTTGAGGTTGCGGTGGCCCAGAGCGGCCACTGCACTCCAGTCTGGGTGACAGAGTGAGACTCCATCTCAAAAAATAAAATAAAGCTGGGCTCGGTGGCTCAGCCTGTAATCCCGCACCTTTGGGAGACTGAGGTGAGTGGATTGCCTGATCCCACGGGTTCGAGACCCGCCTGGGCAACTTGGCAAGACCTCATCTCTACAACAAATCAAAAAATAAGCCGGGCATGGTAGCACACGCCTGTAGTTCCAGCTACTTGGAAAGCTGAGGTGGAAGGATTGCCGGAGCCCAGCAGGTCGAGGCTGCGGTGGCCAGTAGTGTCCACTGCACTCCAGTCTGGGCCACAGAGTGAGACTCCAACTCAAAAAAGAAAAGAAAAGAAAAGAAAAGGAAAGGGAAGGAAGGAAGGAAGGAAGGAAGGAAGGAAGGAAGGAAGGAAGAAAGAAAGAAAGAAAGAAAGAAAGAAAGAAAGAAAGAAAGAAAGAAAGAATTAAAGAAAGAAAGAAAGAAAACATCCAGACATTCTACTGCAGGACAAACAGCAGCATATCTCATCCCCCTTGGCAAATCTCCTTCAGATGTAAGACCAGGACAGCCCAACCATTCGTGGTTTAGTATAATAATCTCTAGTAAATTTTTGATTCCTTCTCAACGCCAAAGTCAGGAGTTTGTGAATTGCAAATGTCTAACTAGTCTCTTGCATGAACCTATCCCGCACCCCAGAGAGTTTCACCTAATCAGCTCTTTGTGACCCATCTTGGCAACAATCATATGACTAATCCCACTCATCTGCCTGC
>NW_007139771.1:0-851 GCF_000164805.1 Carlito syrichta | reverse complement strand
CAAAATTAGAGTGATTTGTTTCAAAATATTTTATACTAATTCAATGTAATGAATAGAAAATCAGCCTAATAATAGCTGAGAGAAACAGTTTCCACAGTGTCACCATTTTCAATAATCTCTTGCTTTTCAATTTCAATAGGTTCTTTGACAATGACCTCTACCTGATTTTCCCAATATTGCTAATTATTACAGTCATTACCAACTACCCTCATCGTTTTGGTATTTTGGGTTCTGATATGTGCTACTAAAAAGTCAGGTATTTTTATTGATGTGACACCATTATTTTAGAATCCAAATAAATCTGAAATCTGAAAATTATTTGCATATTGATTGCATACGTAAAAATTTCTCTACTGTATTCAAATTTTGTATTAAAAATTAAAACTCCAGATACCTCAAGAAGAGGAAGAAAATGACAATTGATACAATAAAGTTTCATTTACAGTAATCATTCTATTCTGGTTCAAAGGCTTTCTGCACAAGAGCTATATACATCTGACAGTTTTGAAATTGAAACAGGTAACTCTGCTTGAAGGATCTAGAGATCCAAGATAAAACCACAGAAAAGACAAAAATGAACCAGAAAAATTTTTTTTCAGACAAAGAAACACAACTCTCTCTGCAAAAGAGTGTACACGAATATATATAAATATTATTTCAGTTCCTGTTGTTGTTTAAAAGTTCCCCACAAACAGGAGAAAAAGTAATGCAATTATTTGAAGATGAAGAATTCTCTTTCTCATATTTCATGATGAGAACACACAAGAGCCATTTCAGCACCTTGAAAAATCTGCAAAAAATGCTTCTAATTATGATATTAATGCACACCCTGCCCTTTAATGTTTTACTTT
>NW_007139770.1:0-778 GCF_000164805.1 Carlito syrichta | reverse complement strand
CCATTTTCAATAATCTCTTGCTTTTCAATTTCAATAGGTTCTTTGACAATGACCTCTACCTGATTTTCCCAATATTGCTAATTATTACAGTCATTACCAACTACCCTCGTCGTTTTGGTATTTTGGGTTCTGATATGTGCTACTAAAAAGTCAGGTATTTTTATTGATGTGACACCATTATTTTAGAATCCAAATAAATCTGAAATCTGAAAATTATTTGCATATTGATTGCATACGTAAAAATTTCTCTACGGTATTCAAATTTTGTATTAAAAATTAAAACTCTAGATTTCTCAAGAAGAGGAAGAAAATGACAATTGATACAATAAAGTTTCATTTACAGTAATCATTCTAATATGGTTCAAAGGTTTTCTGCACAAGAGCTATATACATCTGACAGTTTTGAAATTGAAACAGGTAACTCTACTTGAAGGATCTAGAGATCCAAGATAAAACCACAGAAAAGACAAAAATGAACGAGAAAAATTTTATTTCAGACAAAGAAACACAACTCTCTCTGCAAAAGAGTGTACACGAATATATATAAATATTATTTCAGTTCCTGAATGTTGTTTAAAAGTTCCCCACAAACAGGAGAAAAAGTAATGCAATTATTTGAAGATGAAGAATTCTCTTTCTCATATTTCATGATGAGAACACACAAGAGCCATTTCAGCAGCTAGAAAAATCTGCAAAAAAATGCTCCTAATTATGATATTAATGCACACCCTGCCTTTAATGTTTTACTTTAACATTTATTTATTTTATTTTTTTAAAG
>NW_007139769.1:0-912 GCF_000164805.1 Carlito syrichta | reverse complement strand
TTTCAATGTTATCATATAGGCAAATTCATCTTATATTTTGTAGGAGAGAACGGTATCAAAGGATGCTGCAAACTGGTCTCTGGGTCCCTAAGTGTTCAAAGTCTTCAAATAGATGTTAAGATAGCATGTCTTCGTTTTGATAAAATTGTGTAAGTCTGTTAGGGACAAGTTACTTATGAAGGATGGCCACAGATTTCAGTGTCTGTGTTGCATTTTGGTTTATGATCACTACATTGCCAAAATGTACACTTATGATTATTGTGGGCTAATGGCAAGAAGTAGAGACCACTGACATGGAAATGCTAATAATTCCTTCATGCCAAGTAAACGCTTCACAATTTATACAAATAGGAGTTTTACAAAAGTTTTTTTTTATTTTAAAATTTTGGGGTACATTTTAGGGTTAGGTATACAAATATTCACTGTGAAGTATGTCCCCCTTCCCCAGGCATATTTTTATTCGAGAAGAGTGGTGAATAGTTGGTCCTTCCCATGACATCAAATAACATAGGCTATGTCAGATATACAAGGTAATCTGTGCAATTTCACAGTTACATATTTACTTTGAGATTGTTAATTTAGTTACAGCAAAACACCATCATTCATCACATTGAATTTATATTGCCAATTTGAGTTTTTATCGTGTCATACTTTTAAATTTTTAATTTGCTTTGGTTTTATGCCATTTAAGAAATATAAGCATACGATGTTTATCAATGCTTTTAGGTTTATATATAAGTAAAGCTATTATAAATACAGCTCAAGCCAAGGTTGGAAGCTAAGAAAATTCTCCCTTCCTAAGAAACCATGACATATTAGTCAAGCTAGAGAGACAATGAACACCCCTTTTCTGTTTTTCTTTTCTTTTTTACTTCATTAAAATGTCACGTTATTATATTTTAAACATATCAC
>NW_007139768.1:0-810 GCF_000164805.1 Carlito syrichta | reverse complement strand
CGATGCCAGTGATACTCAGAAGCATTATGCTGAGTCTAAGACCCCAGACACAAAACACCACATGCCATGTAATTCCATTAACATGGTGTCCTACTAACCGTGTGTGTGTTGATCAAAAATGAGATCAGTCATTACCAGGATCTGGGGATAAGGGAACACCCCTTTTCAAGAGGTTACCTCTTGTTTTCAAATATATTCTCCATAAAGCAGCAGGAGGAGGCACATAGCTGACTTCAGAAGAAGGCATCCTTTGTAGGAGCCTGTACTAGTGTTTCTCTCAGATTCCCTTTATTAGGCCAGTTACCCTGTCACGCAGCTACTGTGAATGATGGCTGCTAAGGACTCATGGCTGCCCTCTTCTCTGGAGAATTGGTGTCAGACAAAAGAGAAATCACATAAGAGAGTACACTTTCCTCTCCCAGCCGAGGACACTCCACAGTCATTGACTGGCTAACTTAAGGATACAAAACCCTAGGCCTCTTGACTCAAGGTGGGCTCATCTCAGTTAAAATTTATGCCCCAAAGCTCCCCAATGAGATCAACAAAAGCTAAACTCAAAATGAGATCACATCTTGCCTAGCTTCTTTTCCTTCTTTGCTTTTCTTGCTCTTTCTCCTGAGAGCACATCCCAGCATACACCCAAATTCCTATCTTAGTCTCTTTTTCCAGGGAGTCATATCTAGGACACCTTTCTAAATCCTATTGGGCATTAAGATAGGGTCTGCTGGTTGGGCCCAAATAAATTATCTGTGGAAATGATTCTTTCTTCTCTTTCCTTTACCAAAATATAAGCCACATGACAGAGGACGA
>NW_007139767.1:0-814 GCF_000164805.1 Carlito syrichta | reverse complement strand
GGGCTCATCTCAGTTAAATTTATGCCCCAAAGCTCCCCAATGAGATCAACAAAAGCTAAACTCAAAATGAGATCACATCTTGCCTAGCTTCTTTTCCTTCTTTGCTTTTCTTGCTCTTTCTCCTGAGAGCACATCCCAGCATACACCCAAATTCCTATCTTAGTCTCTTTTTCCAGGGAGTCATATCTAGGACACCTTTCTAAATCCTATTGGGCATTAAGATAGGGTCTGCTGGTTGGGCCCAAATAAATTATCTGTGGAAATGATTCTTTCTTCTCTTTCCTTTACCAAAATATAAGCCACATGACAGAGGACCACCAAAATTGGAAAGTATTTATTAAAATTGTGCATTTAATTCTTACATGCTTAAATTTCAGTCACCTTCAAAGTACTCTCCACTTGATGCAATACACCTAGTGAAACAGTTTTCCACTGCTCAAAACAGTTTTTTTTTTGAGTTGGGGTCTCACTCTGTCACCCAGACTGGAGCTCCTGGACACTGCAGCCTCGACCTGCTGGGCTCCGGTGATTCTTCCACCTCAGCCTTCTGAGTAGCCGGAATTACAAGCATGCGCTACCATGCCTGGCTGATTTTTGTGATTTATTGTAGAGATGAGGTCTCGCTGCCCAGGTGGGTCTCGAACCTGCGGGCTCAGGCAATCCACTCACCTCAGCCTCCCAAAGGCACGGGATTACAGACTGAACCACCGAAGCCCGGCTCAAAACAGTTTTTAAACTCATCAATTTTGATGCCTTTTAGTATTTCTGCTGCTTTTGTTTCACCTCTTTCAATTTGCAAAATGTTTCCTTTTGA
>NW_007139766.1:0-442 GCF_000164805.1 Carlito syrichta | reverse complement strand
GCTTTTTGTTTCACCTCTTTCAAATTGCAAAATGTTTCCTTTTGAGAACTTTTTCATTGGGGGAAACAAAACAATCACTCAGGGCAAGATTGGGTGAATAGACAGAATTGGAATAAGGTCATTTTGGGTAAAAAAACAAAACAAAACTGCTGAACACTGAGTGCAGTGCAGGAAGGTGTATTCGTAAATCACCCATCAGGAGATGGGTAAATTTGTTGATGGAATTCCCACACCACAAAAAAAAAAAAACACTCACAAAAGCCAAATTCAGCCTCTCACAGCAAGGCTAGCTGGTACACTGATGCCGATGTGTTCCTAGAGTACTTACCTTGCAGGAAGAGCCTGTACTACAAGGGGCCCGCCCTCCAAAAAATAATTTCGGGGTTTTTTTGTACTCCTTTATATATCTCCTTCCCCAGAGCATGTTAAAAAAATCTCCAAG
>NW_007139765.1:0-893 GCF_000164805.1 Carlito syrichta | reverse complement strand
GCAAAACCATTTTTAGTTTTCTGTCTTAAAACATAACCTGTAACTGTTTAAAGTTCAGTTATGGGAAAACTGCAAAGCTCCGGTTACAAGCTTCAACCCTTTCCCTTATCTCACATTCCCATTAGCAACAACCAATCAGGTGCCAGGAGGTAATCACCTAAGTTTCCAGATGTCTCTGCTATTTCCCTAGCTAATGGACCAAGATCAGCCCGAGTCAGGCAGGCCAATCCTCCCCAATTAAGCTGACCACCAGAGGTTACTACCCAATTAAATGGTAACACAACTGGAAAGCCCCCCCAAACTCCTCCTTCCTTTGTGTAAAAGCATAAAAGGCATCTGCTTAAGGAAGTCAGGACCTCTGAATGTACTCTGCTGTGTCGGTTGTCGACAGAGGTCCAGGCTCAAGCTTGCAAATAAAGACCCTCTTGAACTTTCATCGGAATTGGCTCTTGGTGGTCTCTCAGATCGAACTTTCGGCCACTACAGGACCAGCTTTTGAGAATTTATTATGTGTTCACCTATGCTATAAAGAGTTGAATTATTGTAATGTTATTTAACTTGCACAACTGCCCTGTGAGGTGAATACTATCTACATTCCAAGTTAGGGTTAATTTTTCTCGGGTTACAAGCAGTCTGGAGGTAACCTGACCATGACTGGGTGGCAGTTTTTATGAAATCATCAATGTCCCAAGATCTTTCCAACTTTCTCTTCACCATCCTGGATATTTAGCTTTTACTGTAATGGTCATGACATGGCTGATGCATCTCCAGGTACCATGTCTCTGATCCTGTCAGGGAGAATGGGGCAGAAGCCTTGTCTCTTCTCTGGTGTTGATTTATTTAAAGGAGACAAGTCCTTTTCAGGATTTCTGCTTCCATCTCATAGACCAGAA
>NW_007139764.1:0-687 GCF_000164805.1 Carlito syrichta | reverse complement strand
CAGTTTTTATGAAATCATCAATGTCCCAGGATCTTTCCAACTTTCTCTTCACCATCCTGGATATTTACCTTTTACTGTAATGGTCATGACATGGCTGATGCATCTCCAGGTACCATGTCTCTGATCCTGCCAGGGAGAATGGGGCAGAAGCCTTGTCTCTTCTCTGGTGTTGATTTATTTAAGGAGACAAGTCCTTTTCAGGGATTTCTGCTTCCATCTCATAGACCAGAAATATGAAACTTGGCCACTCTAGATGCAATGGAGTTAGGGGTTTTGAAATCACACTTTCCAGCTGCTATAGAAGCATTTTTGACTAAAATTGTATTTATTAGAATAAATCACATCTTGATATGCCTGCGGTAGTCCTGGTTTACACTGGGAACACTCACATAATCATATATAGGGTTCCTTTTAGCCTCCAGTGCCTCGGGATGATAAATTATATGGTTAAACTTTCTGTAATAGAGCTGGAAATAGAAGAGTTGAGCAAACCAAACTTTAGTATCTGTTGTACTCCAGCAACCAAAATCACTGAAAATCACTGTAAATCTCAATTTACAGTCTTTCATGAAAACACCAAGGAGTGTAAATTTATAACACTCCCAACTTCTTTCAATTTTCCTTCTCATTTCTCTTGCTGTCAGTATATCTCACATGTATGACTGATTCCTTGAAGTGCTTCTCCTC
>NW_007139763.1:0-788 GCF_000164805.1 Carlito syrichta | reverse complement strand
CTGGTCTTGAACTGGCAGGCTCAGGCAATCCTCTTGCTTCAGCCTCCCAAAGTGTTGAGATTACAATCTTGAGCCATTGCACCCAGCCCTTTTTCTCTTTTTATAAGTGCATTAATCTCATCTTGAGGGCCCAACCTCATAACCTAATCAAACCCAAATTCTCTCCTAAAGGCTTCATTTACAAATGCCATCAAACCGGAGAGTAGGGTTTCAATGCCTGAATTTGAGGGTGACACAGACCCTAAGTCTATTGCAAGAAGGAATAAATTATAGTGAGTTTTTGGAAAGTCAATGTCAATCTATATTCAAATGTTGTATTTCTTTAAATCTTGTTATTTGCCATAATTATATTTGATGCCAAAAATATCATGTGTAGTAATATGTGTTTAGAATCTCATGCTAAATTTAAAAAAAAAGTAATATTGATAGAACCTTCTTTTCAGAGCTGTATGTCATTTATGCATTTCACTGGATAGTTTAGCTATTAAAACTATCTACCATAAACCAATGACTGACTATTTTACTTGGTAGTCCTCAGCTGGCAGAATATGGCCAGTAAATCAGACCGTGTTAAAGAATACACTCATTGTAAAAAATAACATGACAAAGGAAGGAATTAATGAGTAGAGAAAAATTAGCTGTGACTGGAGAGGAGTTGGGAATGGGGAGAAGGAAAGTCAGCAAATAAAAGAGGATGGAACACTCCAGAAAGTAGAAAGACTTATTGTAGTAACCTGAGGATGCTGAGAAGATGAATGAAATGTGCACAATGTGCTTTGAACTCCCTG
>NW_007139762.1:0-874 GCF_000164805.1 Carlito syrichta | reverse complement strand
CTTAGAGAACCTAAGCCAACAAGTAAGAGACAAAAGCCCAAGCAACTAACAGAGATTTGAACTGAGAATTTTAATTCAATAAATACTGAATAGCCATTATGTTCTATAGCAACAGAATAATCAGATGAGGTTCCTGTCCTGCAGAATCTCTTCTTGAGAGAAGAACAACACATTCACCTTGGCTGTAGGTGAGAAAGAAAAGGCAACTAAGATATAATTAGTATTTAAGATGCTGGGCACTGTTCAGTTCAGTTCCACAAAAATAGCATGAGACATCCATTAATTTCTGCCATGATACAGATGATATAACCACGGGTTTAAGGGGTAAAGTCTTTGCCCAAGGTCACCCTGAAGGTAACTAATGAACTCCTGATAATACCCCCTCAATTTCAAAAGACTCCTCAAGAAATGAGGAATGTAGAGAGAGAAAGAAGAAATGTCAGAAGAAGGGAGAACTCGGGACAAGAAACTCTGACTCCACCACCTTAATCTAGTCAATTGCCATCCCCCACTCTGCAGAAAATGACTATATTGAATATTAAGAGACTAGAAATCTAGTCGCAACTCCACTACAGACTAGTTGTGTGGTCTTGGACAATACCAACAATGGATTCAAGCAAGACATTTGAAATTGTGTAACTTAACTAAAATTTACTCATGTGAATCCTCAAGTTGGAGTTTCAAGTGATTTATCTGAAGATAGATGATGATGATAGATAGATAATATAACATAGACAGATAGACACACAAATATATAAACGTTTATGTATTATATATTTCCCCTAAACATTAAACTCTTAACCACTGAATTTTTTTTTTTTTTTGAGTTGGTGTCTCACTCCATCATCCAGGCTGGAGTGCAGTGGGCATGCTC
>NW_007139761.1:0-767 GCF_000164805.1 Carlito syrichta | reverse complement strand
TTGGAGTTGGAGTCTCACTCTGTCACCCAGAATGGAATGCAGTGACATGTTCCAGCCATCGCAGCCTCAACTGCTGGGCTCTGGTGATCTTCTGCCTCAGTCTTCCAGGTAGCTGGAATTACAGGTGTGCACTACAACACCCGGCTAATTTTTGATTTATTGTAGAGATGAGGTCTTGCCAAGTTGTCCAGGTGGGTCTTGAACCCGCGGGCTCAGGCAATCCACTCAGCTCAGCCTCCCAAAGCACTGGGATTACAGGCTGAGCCACCAAGCCCAGCTCCCAACTCATCTTTCAAGACCCAGCTTAAGCATCTTGCTTTCTGTTATTTTCTAAAACTCCCCAAATAGAGTTGCCCACACTTTTCTTTGTGGTACTTCAATACTTTACACATATCTCTTTTGTACGCTTATTCCTGTAACAATACTGCTTGCCTACACATCTACTTCTTGTACTAATTTGTACATTGCTTGATGTGATCCATGTGATATTATTGGCTCATTACAAAAAATCCCATTGCTCTTTCATTTTCATCCTGGTGGGTAGACTTGACTTGAGCTTTAAGGCAACATCTCATGGTGCTGGGATCACCTAAGAAGAATGCCTGTAGGGTGTGGGAAAAACATGTGAATATATGAGTGACAGAAGTGTCAGACAACAGGGAATGAGAAGGACTGTGTGTGTTTGTTGTTTTTTTTGAGATGGAGTCTCACTCTGTCGCCCAGGCAGGAGTGTAGTGGCACACTCATGACCATCCCAGCTTGACCCG
>NW_007139760.1:0-751 GCF_000164805.1 Carlito syrichta | reverse complement strand
CAGATGGTAAGATGGAGGTTTAGTGAAAAAATATCGTCTCAGCAAGGTCAAGAGCCACAAAGTGACTAAACCATCAAGACACAAACAATGCACATTTCACCACGACACTCTAGTTTCTCTTTCTCTAACTTTTCCCCGTGGAATACACAAATGTAAAGCGTAGAATGCATTGGGAATTTGTGAGGTCAACAAACTTAAAAACCACATGCTTGATTTTCTAAATACTCATCTAATCGTTTTATTTATCTAAGTAGTTATCAAATTAATTTATGTAAACTGTTATCTGAATATTTTCCTTCAAAAACGTGTGTGCTATGCACAGATTAGACATCTAAAAATATTTTGTTCAAGGAATCCATGAATGTACTGCATGTGCTTTGATACCCTTTTTGCATGTCAATTTTCTGTTTTTATTATCCCCATTCTAATATACAGTTGGAAGATTTAGCTTCCATAATATCTTTGCCTTTTCATCTCTGTTCTTTAACTCCACCCCATTATCCCTTCCCCCATCCCAACAATGACAATGAAACTTCACATCTCAAACGTCTTTCCCAGCAACTGCCATTCTCAAAAACCTGTCTCCTCCCACTTTGTTTTGCATTATCTTCTTTCTCATGGCATTCTTCTCCCTGGGGGAGACCACGCTACTTATCATCCTGATAAAATAACCAACATTTTGTAAAACTTTACATTCACAAAGCAATTTCTTTCAGATTGTCATTTGATTTTCACAATCATCCAGAGAAGA
>NW_007139759.1:0-745 GCF_000164805.1 Carlito syrichta | reverse complement strand
AAGATTAATGTCACCAGATATTTTTGAGCATCAACTGAGATGGGTAAATAAAGTTCTTAGGATAGGACATCCCAGAATGAAAGCTATCATCAATACTTGTAATGTGTGTAATAATATAGGGCCACTGCAATACTACATAATAAATATAAGAAAATTGTGTACCCCAAAAAAACATAGAGTAAGGAAACAAAATAGTTGCCTAAGGGAGCTTTGCAAATATTTGCTACTTTTGGTATCACTACACAAGTATCTTGTATGGGTCCAGTTTCACCCTGATTATGACTTTTTATAAATAATGAGGAAGGGAGCTTCACCCAGCATCATTCTTTGTGCATGAGAGGAGCTAAAATGCACATGAACCACAAAGCAATGACATTAGCCTTTTAGTCTAACTGTGATAGCAAACTGTGTTGAGGGAAATCTTGAATTTGTTCCCTAAGGAAGCCACACCAGTCAAATTCTGTGTGTGGCTGTTGCTAAGGCACCATTCAGAGAAAGTAATAAAAACCTCACTGTTGTGGCTTTGAAGGGTAAAGAGCTATGTGATGCTAGGGAAAAATAAGTCTGGGATTCCAAACTACCTGAGCATCCAGACCTGAATCCATCTGGAGAAACCTAAGTTCTGTTGAAATCTTAACTCTTTGAAAGACGCTGGCATTTTTACCAAATTTTGCAACCAAAATTCTCAAAGAATTGAAGAATGAAGAACCAGAACACTTAGAAGAACTCTGTGGGAAAAATTAAT
>NW_007139758.1:0-3394 GCF_000164805.1 Carlito syrichta | reverse complement strand
CGAGCTGAATCTTAACACGTGCTTCCGCAGTTATCCATCAGGTGAAGAGAAGATATTGAACTGTGAGTTATCTTTTAAAGCTTCTGCCAGGAATAAAACACATGTCACAGCAGAGGCTGAAGAGAATAGCCTGATATAGCGGATACAGATAAATGCTGAGAAGGAAAAAGTATCCTGGGATACTGTCTTAGCCTGCTCTGGATGCTGAAAAAAATACGACAGATTGAGTGGCTTAAACAGAAATTCGTTTTCTCATAGTTCTAGAGGCTGGAAGTCCAAGATGAAAGTGTCTTAGCAGTGCTTTTCTTGGCTTTCAGACAGCCGCCTTCTCAGTGTGTGATCACGTGACCTTTTCTCGGGTGTGTGGAGAGAGAGAGCTCTCTGACATCTCTTCTCAGAAGGACATCCTACCAGATCAGAGCCCCACCCTAAAGATCTCAATTTACTTTAATTATTTCTTTACTCCAAATGCAGTCACACTGGAGCTTAGGCATTCAATACATGAATCTTTGGAGTACACATACATTCAGCCTACAACAGCTACCATCTCTCCAAAAGGTCAGTATGAACTTCACATTATGACTATTTCTATAAGAAGGAATTCTTCGATAATGAAAAGTGAATTGTGAAACAATAACCTTGGGCATAAAAATACTTTATATTTTTTAGATATTGTATAGTAGTTTTCTTTTCTGTGCTGATTTTAAAAATAGAATTTCCCACCTGGTATGCTATTTTTTTTTTTAATTTTCAACTAGCTGAAAAATCAACACAGTCCCAATTAAGAAAAAATAGCTTGATTTCCTCTGTTCTCTGTTATAACCTAGAGTTTCCTTTTAATTTGATTAAATGCATAAAATATCCCTCGTTGTCACATTATGTTATTTTAAGAGTTTTTAAAATCTCAAATGCAAACTCCTACTTTAAAATAGTCTTTGTTAAGATTATAGTGTAACATCATTAAACAGATCAGAGTCAGAGATTATGATAGTTTATAAACTGATGTAATGAAATTGCAAATGAATTTCTGCAAGGTTCTTTGTTTTTATCTTTGGATCATTGTTCTCTCAAAAAATTGTTTTTGAGATGGCTATTACAATATTCTAACTTTTTTTTGCAGAAGTTGACACCAAACTTAAATCCAATAAAAGTGATTCTATTTGTAAAACCTAAACATGATGTGAAATGTAGTTTGTATTTTAACAAATTCTTGTTTTTAGCATATTCAGCCAAGAAAAGAGAAACAGTAACAGAAAAGAAAGGCAAGATAGAAAGAAGGAAAAGGAAAGAAGGGAGAGGGGAAGGGAAGGAGGTAAGAAAGGGAGATAGGGAGGAAAGGAGGGAGAGAAGGAGGAAGGAAGGAAAGAAGATCAAAGGAGGGAGGGAGGAAGGGAAGTCCATGTCTACAGCAGTGTGAACCTTGATGGTATATAAGGTCTGACAATTCAGTTCACAAACTTGCCACCATGCACTTAGGTTGGCAGTGCTGTACAAAGAACTTAGTAAGGTTTCATAATGTTGGTATATCAGTGTCTCACAGCTGTGTTTGTGTCAATGTGTGGTGGTGTTTTGCTGAGTGGCATTTATTATTGTTGTCGCATGCTTTTTGTGCCATCATGAGAATGTTGGAGCTTGAATTAGAGCAATGGATAAACATTAAATTTCTTGTTAAACTTGTCAAGAGTGGTATATTTTACTCAGAATGGCATCACAATGGATGGTGACCAAGTTATGCATATGTGGTACAATGCCAAGAGCTACTACTTACAAAGAGAGGCACTCAAAAATGCCACAGATGAATCAAAATAGAACTCCTAAAAATGCTCAAATAACCCATAAGGCAGAAAAAAACAGAAATGAAAATCCGAAAGAATGTAAGCCCTTACATATCAATAACTGTACTAAATGTAAATGGTCAAAATATAGAGTTAAAAAGACAGAGGCTGGACTAAATGGCTCAGTCTGTAATCCCAGCACTTTGGGAGGCCAAAGCAAAAGGATTGCCTGAACCCCAGAGTTCAAGTCAGCCTAGGCAACTTGGCAAGACCTTGTCTCTACAATACATTTTAAAAAAATTAACTGGGTATGGTAGCCTGCATCTGTAGTTCTGGCTACCTGGAATGCTGAGACAGAAGGATCACCTGAGCCCAGCAGGTTGACACTGGGATGTCCATGAGTATGCCACTGCACTCCAGACTGGGCAATGGAGTGAGACTCCACCTCAAAAATAAAATAAAATAAAATAAAAAGACAGAGACACAGTATATTTAAAAGACACAATTATATAAGATCTACAAATATTCACTTCAAATATGACAGACGGGATGAAAGAAAAACAGAATGAGAAGCAGAAATATCTATATTATTAGATTAAGTAATTTTCAAGGTAAAGAAAACCACCAGAAAGAAAAATTATATAATGATAAACGTAATCTGCCAAGAAGACATAGCAATCTCTCTCTTTTTTTTTTTTTGAGTTGGAGTCTCACTCTGTCACCAAGACTGGAGTGCAGTGGCTGCTCCTGTCACCGCAGCCTCGAACTGCTAGGCTCCAGCGATCTTTCCACTTCAGCCTTTCCAAGTATCTGGAATTACAGGCATGTGTTACCATGCCTGGCTGATTGACATAGCAATCTTAAATGTGTATGCACCAAATAACATAGAGGAAAAATATATACGGAAAAACCTGAAAGGACTAAAGAAAGAAGAGAGAAATTCACACATATAACTGGGTACTTCAAAAAAACTTCTCTTGACAATTAAAAGAACAACCAATCAAGAAAACCATCCAGGACACAAAAGAACTCAATAGCATCATCAATAGATAGTATCTAATGTTTGTAGAACATTCCACCCAACTGCAGCAGATTGAACCCTCTGTTCAAGTTCTCTTGGAAATGCACAACACTCAATGCATACATTCAAAAAGAAGATTCTCAACTCAAATTCTAAGGTTGCACCTTAAGAAGCTAGAAAAAGGAGAATGTAATAAACCCAAAGCAAGCAGAAGAAAGAAAATAGTGAAAATAAAAGCAAGAAAAGAATGAAATTAAAAACAGAAAAACAATAGAGAAAACCAATTAAGCAAGTTGGTACTTCATTTAAGTCAATCAATTGACAAAAACTCTAACGAGACCAACAAGAAAAAAAGAAGAGAGAAGACACAAATTGCACATACAAACTTGACAATGTAAATGAAACAAATCAACAAGCCAAGAAATACAAATTACCACAACTGGCCTAATATTACACAGGTAATTTGAATAATTTGCTACAACTATGAAAGAAATTGAGTTTATAATTGTAAAATTTTCCAGTTTTGTAAGAAAAAGAAATTTCCAGACCCAGATGGGTTTCACCAGAGAATTCTGGAAAACATTTTAAAGATGAATTA
>NW_007139757.1:0-1051 GCF_000164805.1 Carlito syrichta | reverse complement strand
GAAGAAAAATCACACAATTGTATGATTCTATGCAGAACAAAAAGCATTTAACAAAATCATCATCTATCTATGACCAACACACTCCCAAAAATAAGAAAATGGTAATTTCCTCATGGTGACGAGGGCCATGTATGAAAAACCATCAGCTGACATTTGACAAATAATGAAAGACTAAATGCTTTCTCCCTATGATCAGGAACAAGCAAAACGTCTGCACTCACAGCTCTCACTCAACATGGAGCTTGACGCTCTAGCAAGATCAACAGGGGGAAAAAGAAAGAAATTGAAAGCATACAGACAGGAAAAGAAGAAGTAAAAGTGGACATAATTGCACACAGCATGTTTATAGGAAATCACAAGGAGTCTAAAAAAAAAAATCTCCTAGAAATAATAAGAGATTTGTGTAAGGTACAAGACACCAGATCAGCATATTGAAATCAACCATATTCCTGTATATTAGCAATGAACATATGGACACAATACCATTTTTTGCTTGCTCAAAAAATAAAGGAAGCTGGGCTCGGTGACTCAGCCTGTAATACCATGCCTTGGGAGGCTGAAGTGAGTGGATGGGCTGAGCCCATGGGTTCGAGACCAACCTGGGCAACTTGGCGAGACCCAGTCTCTACAATAAATCAAAAAAATTAACCAGACATGGTGGCACACGTCTGTGGTTCCCACTACTTGGAAGGTTGAGGTGGAAGCATTGCCAGAGCCCAGCAGGTTGAGGCTGTGGTGGCCATGAGCATGCCCTTGCCCTCCAGCCTGGACAACAGAGGGAGACTCTGACTCAACAAAAAACCAAGAAAACACAATGCTATGTCAAAGAAGCCAGACCCAGATGGCCTCCCCCCATATGCCTCTAAGTACATGAAATCCCCAGAACAAGCCAATCCATAGAGGCAGAAGGCAGGGGCTGGGGGGGACAAGGAAAATGGGGAACAACATGGATGGTTATGGGGTTTGTTGTGGGGGGTGAAAATGTTCCCAAATCAATTGTAAGTCACCCAGTCCCACAGATACTACAGGATACCGCATTGTGGGCTTCAAA
>NW_007139756.1:0-754 GCF_000164805.1 Carlito syrichta | reverse complement strand
GTCATCCCCCATCCCACGTGATCTTTCTGGACCCAGAGAGTGACACACAAGGCAGCAACTAGGAGGGGATGGGACACAGGCCAGACCCGCCAGAAGCCGGGCAGGTTGTCACGGTCATGACTCCTCCCTGGACCTGCCAGTGTGGACAGTCTTCTCCCACAACACCCCTGGGTGTGGTCACACCATCCCCTTCAGCCCTGTCACCAAGAGCAAATAGACAGTGGCCACTGTGACACAAACAGAAGATGCAGAAATGTGCATCTGGCCTTCTTGTGCGTGGAAACCAGCTCTGTGTGGAGACCCCATGACCACCAAGTGACCAGGCCCAGGCCAGACCACCATCTGGTCCCCATGGCCAACTCAGAATCATTAGCTAAACAGATCAGGAATGGCACACTGCTCTCCACGGGCCAAGCCTATCTTTGCAATAAAGTTTTTTTAGGATACAACCATGCCCACTTACTTTGGCCACTTTTTTGCTACAGGGGAAGGGGAGACACAGACCCCATGGCTGTCAAGCACAAATTACTCTCTGGCCTGAAGCATGACATTTTTCCCTGTTTTGTTGTTTTGCCCAAAGCTTTGGGGTGGTTTGTGACACAGCAAATATTAATCAATACACAAACCTGGCCGGGCTTGGTGGCTCAGCTTGTCATCTCAGCACTTTGGAAGGCTGAGGTGAGTGGATTGCCTGAGCCTGCAGGTTCGAGACCCACCCAGGCAACTTGATGAGACCTCATCTCTACATAAAAAT
>NW_007139755.1:0-799 GCF_000164805.1 Carlito syrichta | reverse complement strand
GATGGGACATAGGCCAGACCCGCCAGAAGCCGGGCAGGTTGTCACGGTCATGACTCCTCCCTGGACCTGCCAGTGTGGACAGTCTTCTCCCACAACACCTCTGGGTGTGGTCACACCATCCCCTTCAGCCCTGTCACCAAGAGCAAATAGACAGTGGCCACTGTGACACAAACAGAAGATGCAGAAATGTGCATCTGGCCTTCTTGTGCGTGGAAACCAGCTCCGTGTGGAGACCCCATGACCACCAAGTGACCAGGCCCAGGCCAGACCACCATCTGGTCCCCATGGTCAACTCACAGAATCATTAGCTAAACAGATCAGGAATGGCACACTGCTCTCCACGGGCCAAGCTTATCTTTGCAATAAAGTTTTTTTAGGATACAACCATGCCCACTTACTTTGGCCACTTTTTTGCTACAGGGGAAGGGGAGACACAGACCCCATGGCTGGCAAGCACAAATTACTCTCTGGCCTGAAGCATGACATTTTTCCCTGTTTTGTTGTTTTGCCCAAAGCTTTGGGGTGGTTTGTGACACAGCAAATATTAATCAATACACAAACCTGGCCGGGCTTGGTGGCTCAGCCTGTCATCTCAGCACTTTGGAAGGCTGAGGTGAGTGAATTGCCTAAGCCTGCAGGTTCGAGACCCACCCGGGCAACTTGGTGAGACCTCATCTCTACAATAAAAATAAAAATGATCCGGGCATGGTAGTGCACACCTGTAGTTCCAGCTTCTTAGAAGGCTGAGGCAGAAGATCACTGTAGCCCAGCAGTCGAAGCTGCAGTGGCTGGGAGCATG
>NW_007139754.1:0-786 GCF_000164805.1 Carlito syrichta | reverse complement strand
ATTTTTTAGAATTGTATAATACTCCAATGATAACTCCTTTTCCTTTTAGTACGTTGGCATACATGGTATAATTCTGCCTTCAAAATTGATAACTACAGTTTTTCTCAAATAAATTCTGAATGTTTTATTCTGCCTAAATTGAAACTTGTTGAGATCCCAGATCTATATCTTTCTTAGAAAACTGAATCTTGAGATTCAGTGTACTTAAGTGCTATTCAGAAAGCAGAATGCATAATAAATCTTAAAAATTTTAATAAATAAACCAGTATCGTAATTTAACACAGCTTTTTCCATTCTTAAAACGTGTGTACATTTTCTTGATGCACTCTGTTATTTCTGCATGTTAATTTTGATTAAATGTTACAGATGTGCAATTCTTAGAGAAAAGCTTCCCTTATATATTTGAAGAAAATATAAAACCACATTTCCGTTATATTTTAACTCAATTAAAATTTTTAGAAGTGTATTTCCAGTGAATCCCCCAGTATTTTCTCTACCTAAGACATAATGCTGTACTCTGCAACAAAGTATCCGATTATTCTGACACATTTAATCACCAAACATTTAAAATCAGGCACACAGAAAAAGGAGAATTTGGGGCCCAACATACATAAACCAAAATAACACGGAGATTTACAAAGTAGTAGGTATTTGGGGTCCTCATTAGTATAAAAATTTAGATAGTTGAAAAGTTTGGAAAACTGACGGTGATTTTAGCTAAAGTGATGTTCAAATCCTGCTAGAAAAATGGCTCAAAGGGAGTTACATACTAATAGAAACATCCAA
>NW_007139753.1:0-886 GCF_000164805.1 Carlito syrichta | reverse complement strand
AGCAGAATGCATAATAAATCTCAAAAATTTAATAAATAAACAGTATCGTAATTAACACAGCTTTTCCATTCTTAAAACTGTGTACATTTTCTTGATGCACTCTGTTATTTCTGCATGTTAATTTTGATTAAATGTTACAGATGTGCAATTCTTAGAGAAAAGCTTCCCTTATATATTTGAAGAAAATATAAAACCACATTCCCGTTATATTTTAACTCAATTAAAAATTTTAGAAGAGTATTTCCAGTGAATCCCCCAGTATTTTCTCTACCTAAGACATAATGCTGTACTCTGCAACAAAGTATCCGATTATTCTGACACATTTAATCACCAAACATTTAAAATCAGGCACACAGAAAAAGGAGAATTTGGGGCCCAACATCTATAAACCAAAATAACACGGAGATTTACAAAGTAGTAGGTATTTGGGGTCCTCATTAGTATAAAAATTTAGATAGTTGAAAAGTTTGGAAAACTGACGGTGATTTTAGCTAAAGTGATGTTCAAATTCTGTTAGAAAAATGGCTCAAAGGGAGTTACATACTAATAGAAACATCCAAAAGTTTCAAACTACAGAAAGTGCTAAACTAGTATGTCGTTGTGCTATATTCAAGCTCCAGCAGGATTCGGTGAACATAACAATAAAGATTAACTCGTGGGCAATCCCCTCAGGTCCCCTCCCAGTGTGGGAGTTTCTCTGTAATCCCAATAAATACTGCTTTACAAAAAAAAATTACCTCGTTTAGTGGATTCTTGAATGGTCACTTATCCCTGAAGAAGTTTTTGGACAGGTGTGAAAACATGGCTTTCTTCACTCCTTGGGAATGAAATCAACCATGTCTACCACATTTGGCAGAGCACAGTACACAAGCCGTGAAGCCTAAGG
>NW_007139752.1:0-10879 GCF_000164805.1 Carlito syrichta | reverse complement strand
CCCTCGACCTGTTGGGCTACAGAGATCCTTCCGCCTCAGTCTTCCCTATAACCTGATTCACAGGCATGCACTACCACACCAGACTAATTTTTTCATTTATTCTAGAAATGATGTCTTGCTACCCAGGTGGTTCTCGAACCCGCATGCTATGGCAGTCCACTCACCTCAGCCTAACAAAGGAGCGGGATTACAGGCTGAGCCATCGAGTTCGGCTCATATGAATCCTTAATTGTAATTTCTAGGTCTGAGAAGAATGATGTTCACTTAATGGTGATTTCATTGAATCTGTAGATTGCCTAAAGGCTAATTTTTACATTAAACAAGTAAGCAAAGTCAGGGAAACCTGCATTTCAAATTGTCATTTATGACATCAGTCTCAGAACTTTGACATCATACAGGGAGGGACATTGACTACTGAGCAATCGTTAGGCTTCAAGGGCTTGTGTTCAGTGCTCTCAAAAGTGATAGACATGGTGGATTTCATTCCCAATGAGTGAAGAAAACCATGTTTTCACACCTATTCAAAAACTTCTCCAGGGATAAGTGACCATTCAAGAATCCACTAAACGAGGCAGATTTTTGGGTTTTTTTTGTAAAACAGTAGTTATTGAGAGGACAGAGAAACTCCCACACTGGACGGGGACCTGAGGGGGTTGCCCAAGAGGTAGTCTTTGATTATTATGGTCACTGAATCCTGTTGGAGCTTGGTTACAGCACAACCACATACTATTTTGGCACTTTCTTTAGTTTAGAAACCTTTGGATGTTTTTAGTAGTATGTAACAGCCTTTGAGCCATTTTTCTAACAGGATTTAAACATCGCTTTAGCTAAGATCATCATCAAATTTCCGGAAATTTTCATTATCTAAAAGTATATGCTAATGAGGAGCCAAAATACTTACAGCTTTGTAAATCTCCATGCTATTTTGGTTTATGCATATTGGGCCCCAAATTCTTTCTGTGTGCCTGATTTTAAATGCTTGGTGATTAAAAGTATCAGATTAATCTGATTCTTTGTTGCAGAGTACAGCATTATATCTTACATAGAGAAAATACTAGGAAATTCGATGGAAATACTCTTTTAAAAGTATAAATTGGGTTAAAATATAAAGGTAATGTGATTTTATATTTTCTTCAACTAAATAAGTGAAAGTTTTCTCTAAGGATTGTACATCTGTAACATTTAATCAAAATGAACAAGCAGAAAATACAGAGTGCACCAAGAAAATGTACACAAATTTTAAGAAAGGAAAAAACTGTATTAAATTAATAATACTGTTTATTTTCTAAATTTTTAAAGATTTATTATGCACTCCTCCTTCTGAATAACACTGAGGTACACTGAATCTCAAGTTTCAGTTATCTAAGAATGATATAGACTTGGAATCTCAACAAATTTCAATTTAAGAAGAATAAAACATTCACAACTTATGTGAGAAACACTGTAGTTGTCAGTTATGAAGGCAGAATTATACCATGTACTCTAACATATTAAAAGGAAAAGGAGTTATAATTGGAGTATTAAACACTTTTTAAGAAATCAATCTCTGCTTAATGAACATTTCTAGGCCCAACCCTGAATTGTTACCATTTTAAAAGTTAAAAAAAAAAGGATAAAAAAGTAAAGTCAGATGCATGTTTATCAACTTTCATTTATTTTTTCTTCATTTATTTTAATTTTTAAAAAATGTGTGGTACAATTCAGAGTTAGATATACAAACATTCATTTTGCAGGGTCCCTGGTTGATCAGGTATGCCCTGTGCTTCCTTAGCAGTATCCCTCTAATATCATTCTCACGCCTCTCCCTAACAGTTTTCAGGACAACTCATCAATTTATTACAGCACTCTAAGTGATCAAGTTCAGTTCATGAATGAGAACATATGGAACTCTCTTCTTTGTTTCTGTGATAAGTCACTGAAAATGACCTAACTCATATTCATCAAACGTTCTGCAAAATCCTTCTATCTGTCCTTTTTTATGGCTGCATAATATTCCACTGTGTATAACCAAATTTATTGTATCGATTCCAGCTTTGATGGGCAACATGGTTGGTACCATGTTTTTTTGGAATTGTGATTACAGCTGCAAGAAATATACTTGTGCAGGTATCTTTTCGGTAAAATAATTTGAGTTCCTCGAGGTATATTCTCTACAGGGGAATTACAGAGTCATATGGTAGGTCAATATCTTGTTCCTTTAGAAACCACCACACCCTTTTCCAAAGGTGTTGGTCTACTTTCCACTCCACATGCAGTGTATAAGCACGTATATTTCCCCAAATCCTTACCAGCCTCTGTTATTGTTTTTTTAAATTAATGATGGCCAGTCCTACAGGGTGTATGTGATATTTCAAAGTGGTCTCATTTGCATTTCTTTGATGATGAGTGAAGCTGAGCAATTTTTATGTGTCTACTGGCTGCCCATATATCTTCTATGAAAAGTGTCCAATCACGTATTTTGCACACTTTTCTAAGGGAATATTTATGTGATTATTCTGAGTGTTTGAGTTTCTTGTAGATCCTAGATGTTATGCTTTTTTGTACACATATAGTTGGAAAATCCTTTTTCCCATTCTATTGGCTGTATCCCTGCTCTTCTGATGGTTTCTTATGTTTTGCAGAGGTATATTAATTTGATGAGATCCAACTTGTCTAACTTACTTATTACATCATGGATATTTAGGGCTCTGAAGAGGAATTAGTTTCCATTTCCAGTTTCCATAATTGTTTCTCCTGTGTTTGCTAAGATTATTATAATTTGGTGTTTTACGTTTAGGTCATTCATCCATTTAGATTTAATTTGTATGGTGATAGTTAGGGATCATGTTTCAACCTTGTGCATGTGTTCAGTCTTTTCCCAGCACCTATACTGAATATGTACTCCATTACCCAGTGGATCCTGGAGTTTTTTCCAAGATGTGTTGGTTGAGAATTTGAGTATTTCATTCTCTGTCCTGATCCATTGGCCTATGGACCTATTCTTGTACCAATACCAGGCTGTGTTGATTACTGTAAACATATAGTAAAGTTTGAAGTCTGGAACAGTGATATCTCCTGCTTTGTTTCTATTGATAAAATTCTTTTGGCTATTCTTGATTGTTTATGGTTTCATATGAATTCTTTTTTTTTTTTTTTGAGTTGGAGTCTCATTCTGTCCCCCAGTCTGGAGTGCAATAACTACTCACGGCCACCGCCGCGTCGACCTGCTTGGTTCCGGCCATCCTTCCACCTCAGCCTTCCTTGTAGCTTGATTCACAGTCATGCATTAGCTTGCCCGACTGATTTTTTCATATATTGTAGAAATGAGGTCTCGCTGCCCAGGCGGGTCTCCAACCCGTGGGCTCAGGCAATCCACTCATCTCAGCCTCCCAAAGGTGCGGGATTACAGGCTGAGTCACTGCGCCTGGCTCATATGAATCCTTAATTGCTATTTCTAGGTCTGAGAAGAATGATGTTCACTTAATGGTTATTTCATTGAATCTGCAGCTTCCCTAAAGGCTAATTTTTACATTAAAGAGGTAAGGAAAGTCAGGGAAACAAGTATGTCAAATTGTCATTTATAACATCAGTCTCAGAACTTTGACATCATACCGGAAGGGACCTTGACTACTGAACAATCCTTAGGCTTCAAGTGCTGGTGTTGAGTGCTCTGCCAAATGAGGCAGACATGGTGGATTTAATTCCCAATGAGTGAAGAAAACCATGTTTTCACAACTGTCCAAAAACTTCTCGAGGGATAAGTGACCATTCAAGAATCCACTAAATGAGGCAGTCTTTTTTGGTTTTTTTTTTGTAAAACAGTATTTATTGAGAGGACAGAGAAATTCCACACTGTGGGGGGGCCTGAGGGATTTGCTCAAGAGGTAGTCTTTTATTATTATGGTCACCGAATGCTTTTGGAGCTTGGTTATAGCACAACCACATACTATTTTAGCAATTTCTTTAGTTTAGAAACTTTTGGATATTTTCAGTAGTATGTAACAGCCTTTGAGTCCTTTTTCTCTTTCCTTTTCTTTTTGTTTCTGTTTTTGAGTTGGAGTCTCACTCGGTTGCCCATACTGGAGTGCAGTGGCCGCTCACAGCCACCGCAGCCTTGACCTGCTGGGCTCCAATGATCCTTCCACCTCAGCCTTCCAAGTAGCGGGAATTACAGACATTCGCTACCACACCTGGTTGATTTTTTGATTTATTGTAGAGATGAGGTCTCACTGCCCAGGCGGGTCTCAAACCCGCGAACTCAGGCAATCCACTCACCTCGTCCTCCCAAAGGCACGGGATTGCAGGCTGAGCCCTTTTTCTAACAGGATTTGAACACCGCTTTAGCTAAGATCATCATTAAATTTCCAGAATTTTCAATTATCTAAATTTTTATACTAATGAGGAGCCAAAATACTTACTGCTTTGCAAATCTCCATATTATTTTGGTTTATGTATATTGGGCCCCAAATTCTCTTTTTTCTGTGTTCCTGATTTTAAATGATTGGTGATTAAACGTATCAGATTAATTGGATACTTTGTTGCAGAGTACAGCATTATGTTTTAGGGAGAGAAAATACTAGGGGATAAAATGGAAATACACTTTTAAAAATATAAATTGGGTTAAAATATAAAGGGAATTTGATTTTTTGTTTTCTACAAATATATAAGGGAAACTTTTCTCTAAGGATTGCTCATCTGTAACATTTAATAAAAATTAATAAGCAGAAAATACAGAGTGCACCAAGAAAATGTTCACAAATTTTAACAATGGAAAAAGCTGTGTTAAATTATGATACTCTTATTTTCTAAATTTTTAAAAATGCTTTATGTATTCTGTCTTCTGAATAGCACTTAGGTCACTGAATCTCAAGGTTCCAGATATCTAAGAGGGATATAGACATGGAATCTCAACGATTTTCCATTTAGGTAGAATAAAACATTCAGAATTTATGTGAGAAACACTGTAGTTGTCAATTTGGAAGGCAGATTTATACCATCTACTCTAACGTATTACAAGGATTAGGAGTTATCATTGGAGAATTATACACTTCTTAAGAAATCAATCCCTGCTTGATGAACATTTCTAGGCCCAACCCTGAATTGTAACCATTTTTAAAGTAAAAGAAAATAAAAAATAGAATAAACAAGTAAAGTCAGTTGCATGTGTAACAGGTTTCATTTATTTGTTTAATTATTTATTAATTTTTTTTAAATATAGGATCCAATTCAGAGTTAGATATACAAACATTGATTATGCAGGGTCCCTGGTTGATGAGGTATGCCACTCGCTTCCTTAGCAGTATCCCTCCACTGCCATTCTCACCCCTCTTCCTAAACAGTTTTCCACTACAACCCATCACTTTCTTACAGTACTCTAAGTGATCCAGTTCAGGTCATGTGTGAGAACATATGGAACGCTCTTCTTTGTTTTTGTGATAAATCACTGAAAATGACCTACATCATATCCATCAAACGTTCTGCAAAATCCTTATATTGGTCCTTTTTTATGGCTGCATAATATTCGACTGTGTATATACCTAATTTATTTTATTCATTCCAGCTTTTTGGGCAACATGGTTAGTATCATGTTTTTTGGAATTGTGATTAGAGCTGCAGGTATCTTTTCTGTAAAATGGCTTGAGTTCCTGCAGGTATATTCTCTGCAGGGGAATTACTGAGTCACATGGTAGGTTAATATCTTGTCCCTTTAGAAACCACCACACTCTTTTCCAAAGGTGTTGTTCTACTTTTCAGTTCACATGCAGTGTAGAAGCACTTATATTTTCCCAAATCCTTACCAGCCTCTGTTATTGTTGTTTTATTAATGATGGCCAGTCTTACAGGGAGTATGTGGTATTTCAAAGTGGTCTCATCTCTATTTCTTTGATCGTGAGTGAGGCTGAGCAATTTTCATGTGTCTGCTGTCTGCCCGTATCTCTTCTATGAAAAGTGTATAATCCGTTTTTTGCACACTTTTAAAAGGGAATGTTTGTCTGATTTTTCTGAGTGTTTGAGTTTCTTGTAGATCCTATATGTTATGCTTTTTTGCAAATATATAGTTAGAGAATCGTTTTTCCCATTCTCTTGGTTGTATCCCAGCTCTTCTGATGGTTTCTTATGTTTTGCAGAAGTATATTAATTTGATGAGATCCCACTTATCTAACTTACATTTTATGGCATGGATATTTAGGGTTTGGAAGAGGAATTAATTTCTGGTTCCAGTTTCCATAATGGTGTCTCCTTGTCTTCTAAGATTATTATAATTTGGTGTTTTACGTTTAGGTCATTGATCCATTTAGATTTAATTTGTATGGTGATAGGGATCCTGTTTCAACCTTGTGCATGTGTTCAGCCTTTTCCCAGCGCCTATACTGAATATGTTCTCCATTACCCAGTGGATCCTGGAGGCTTTTTCCAAGATGAGTTGGTGAGAATTTGAGTATTTCATTCTCTGTCCTGATCCATTGGCCTATGGACCTATTCTTTTACCAATACCAGGCTGTGTTGATTACTGTAAACATATAGTAAAGTTTGAAGTCTGGAACAGTGATAGCTCCTGCTTTGTTTCTATTGATAAGATTATTTTGGCTATTCTTGATTGTTTATGATTTCATATGAATTCTGTTTTTTTGGTGGGTTGGAGTTTCATTCTGTCCCCAGTCTGTAGTGCAGTAGCGACTCACGGCCACGGCAGTGTCAAAATGCTTGACTCCGGTGATCCTTCCGCCTCAGCCTTCCCTGTAGCCTGATTCACAGGCATGCGCTACCACGCCAACTGATTTTTTCATTTATTATAGAGATAAGGTGTCGCTGCCCAGGCGGGTCTCCAACCCGCGGGCTCAGGCAATCCACTCACCTCATTGTCCCCAACTCGCAGGATTACAGAGGGAGCCACCGAGCCCGGCTCATATGAATCCTTAATTGCAATTTCTAGGTCTGAGAAGAATGATGTTCACTTAATGGTTATTTCACTGAATCTGTTGATTGCCTAAAGGCTAATTTTTACATTAAAGAGGTAAGCAAAGTCAGGGAAACAAGCATGTCAAAATGTCATTTATGACATCAGCCTCAGAATGTGACATCATACTGGGAGGGACCTGACTACTGAGCAATCCTTAGGCTTCAAGGGCTTGTGTACTGTGCTCTGCCAAATGTGGTAGACATGGTTGATTTCATTCCCAAGGAGTGAAGAAAGCCATGTTTTCACACCTGTCCAAAAACTTCTTCAGGGATAAGTGACCATTCAAGAATCCACTAAACGAGGTAATTTTTTTTTGTAAAGCAGTATTTATTGGGATTACAGAGAAACTCCCACACTGGGAGGGGACCTGAGGGGATTGCCCACGAGTTAATCTTTATTGTTATGTTCACCGAATCCTGCTGGAGCTTGAATATAGCACAACAACATACTAGTTTAGCACTTTTTGTAGTTTGAAACTTTTGGATGTTTCTATTAGTATGTAACTCCCTTTGAGCCATTTTTCTAACAGAATTTGAACATCACTTTAGCTAAAATCACCGTCAGTTTTCCAAACTTTTCAACTATCTAAATTTTTATACTAATGAGGACCCCAAATACCTACTACTTTGTAAATCTCCGTGTTATTTTGGTTTATAGATGTTGGGCCCCAAATTCTCCTTTTTCTGTGTGCCTGATTTTAAATGTTTGGTGATTAAATGTGTCAGAATAATCGGATACTTTGTTGCAGAGTACAGCATTATGTCTTAGGTAGAGAAAATACTGGGGGATTCACTGGAAATACTCTTCTAAAATTTTTAATTGAGTTAAAATATAATGGGAATGTGGTTTTATATTTTCTTCAAATATATAAGGGAAGCTTTTCTCTAAGAATTGCACATCTGTAACATTTAATCAAAATTAACATGCAGAAATAACAGAGTGCATCAAGAAAATGTACACAAGTTTTAAGAATGGAAAAAGCTGTGTTAAATTACGATACTGTTTTATTTATTAAAATTTTTGAGATTTATTATGCATTCTGCTTTCTGAATAGCACTTAAGTACACTGAATCTCAAGTTTCAGTTTTCTAAGAAAGATATAGATCTGGGATCTCAACAAGTTTCAATTTAGGCAGAATAAAACATTCAGAATTTATGTGAGAAAACTGTAGTTATCAATTTTGAAGACAGAATTATACCATGCATTCCAACGTATTAAAAGGAAAAGGAGTTATCATTGGAGTATTATACAATTCTTAAAAAATCAGTCCCAGCATAATGAAAATTTCTAGGCCCAGTCCTGAATTGTAACCATTTTTCAAGTTAAAAAAAATAAAAAATAGAATAAACAAGTAAAATCAGTTGCATGTGTAACAGCCTTCATATATTTTTTTAATTATTTTTTCTATGTTTATTTTAATTTTTTTAAAATGTGGTGAAAAATTCAGAGTTAGATATACAACCATTGATTATGCAGGGTCCCTGGTTGATGAGGTATGCCCTTCGGTTTCTTAACAGTATCCCTCCACTGCCATTCTCACCCTTCCCCCTAAAGAGTTTTCCACAACAACCCATCACTTTTTTACAGCACTCTAGGTGATCAAGTTCAGCTCATGAATGAGAACATATGGAACTCTCTTCTTTGTTTCTGTGATAAATCACTGAATATGACCTACCTCATATCCATCAAACGTTCTGCAAAATCCTTATATCTGTCCTTTTTTATGGCTGCATAATATTCCACTGTGTATATATCAAATTTACTTTATCCATTCCAGCTTTGATGGGCAAAATGGTTGGTGTCATGTTTTTTGGAATTGTGATTAGAGCTGCAAAACACATACTTGTACACGTATCTTTTCAATAAAATGACTTGAGTTCCTGCAGGTATTTTCTCTACAGAGGAACTACTGGGTCACATGGTAGGTCAATATCTTGCTCCTATAGAACCACCACAATCTTTTCCATAGGTATTGCTCTACTTTTCAGTCTGCATGCAGTGTATTTTTTCCCAAATACTTGTCAGCCTCTGTTATTGTTTGTTTTATTAATGCTGGCCCGTCTTACAGGGGATATGTGGTATTTCAAAGTGATCTCACTTGCATGTCTTTGATGAGGAGTGAGACTGAGGAATTTTCATGTGTCTGCTGACTGCCCGGATCTCTTCTTGTGAAAAGTGTCCAATCACGTAGTTTGCACACTTTTTAATGGGAATGTTTGTCCGATTTTTCTGAGTGTTTGAGTTCCTTGTAGATCCTAGATGTTATGCTTTTTTACAGATATATAGTTGGAGAACCCTTATCCCATTCTGTTGGCTGTATCCCTGCTCTTCTGAGGGTTTCTTTTGTTTTGCAGAAGTATATTAATTTGATGATGTCCTACTTGTCTAACTTACTTTTTACGACATGGGTATTTAGGGTTCTTAAGAGGAATTAGTTTTTAGTTCCAGTTTCCATAACGGTGTCTCCTGTTTTTTGTAACATTATTATAATTTGGTGTTTTAATTTTAGGTCTTTTATTCATTTAGAGTTAATGTGTTTGGTGATACTTAGGGATCCTTTTTCAACCTTGTGCATGTGTTCAGCCTTTTTCCAGCACCATTTACTGAATATGTTCTCCATTATACATTGGATCTTGGAGGTATTTTCAAATATGCGTTGATTGAGTATTTGAGAATTTCATTCTCTGTCCTGATCCATTGGCCTATGGACCTATTCTTGTACCAATACCAGGCTGTGGTGATTACTGTAAACATATAGGAAAGTTAAAGTTTGGAATCTGGAACAGTGATTGCTCCTGCTTTGTTTCTTTTGATAAGATTCTTTTGGCTATTCTTGATTGTTTATGGTTTCATATGCATTTCTTTTTTTTTTGGAGTTGGATTCTCACTCTGTCACCCAGACTGGAGTGCAGTGTCTGTTCCCGGCCACTACAACCTCGACCTCTTTTGCTCGGGTGATCCTTCAGCCTCAGCCCCAAAGTAGCCTGATTTACAGGTATTCGCTACCTCGCCCGACTGATTGATTTACTGTAGAGATGAGGTCTTGCTGCCCAGGCAGGTCTCGAACCCCCGAGCTCAGGCAATCCACTCACCACAGCCTGCCAATGTCACTGTATTACAGGCTGAGTCACTGAGCCCGACTCATATGAATTCTTTAATGTAATTTCCAGGTTTGGTAAGAATGATGTTTACTTAATGGTCATTTCCTTGGATCTGTAGATTGCCTCCAAGGATACTTTTTACATTAAAGAATTAAACAAATTCAGGGAAACAAGCATGTCAAATTGTCATTTATAACATCAGCCTCAGAAATTTGACATCATACTGGGAGGGACCTTGACTACTGAGCAATCCTTAGGCTTCAAGGGCTTGTTGACTGTGCTCTGCCAAATGCGGTAGACATGGTGGATTTCATTCCCAAGAAGTGAAGAAAACCATAGGGTCACACCTATCCAAAAACTTCTCCAGGTATAAGTGAACATTCAAGAACTCACTAAACGAGGTAGTCCTTTTTTTTGTGTAAACCAGTATTTATTGAGAGGGCACAGAAACACCCACATGGGGAGGGGACCTTAGGGGTTTGTCCACGAGGTAGTCTTTTATTATTATTGTCACCGAATCCTGTTGGATCTTGGTTATAGCACAAGCACATACTATTTTAGCACTTTGTTTAGTTAATAAACTTTTGGATGTTGTTAGTAGTATGTAACAACATTTGAGCTGTTTTTCTGACAGGATTTGAACATCGCTTTACCTAAGATCATCGTTAATTTTCCAGAATTTTCAATTATCTAAATTTTTATACAAATGAGGAGCCCAAATAGTTACCCCATTGTAAATATCCGTATTATTTTTTGTTTATGTATATTGGGCCCCAAATTTTCTTTTTTTCTGTGTGCCTGATTTTAAATGCTTGGTGATTTATAGTATCAGATCTA